>NC_036843.1:26734754-27034754 GCF_002910315.2 Salvelinus sp. IW2-2015 | reverse complement strand
TATCTCCTGGTCGCTGAACCTTGCCTAGCCTACTATCTCCTGGTTGAGCCAGTAAGAGATTGCCAAGCCTATTGTGATTATTACTCTTACATCAGGGTATTATGTTCTATTCTCATTAATTATAGGCCTATGGCGTATTATGTGTAGGTCTATGTGAGTCGCATGTTTTGTAATAGTAACGGATTTACGTAGGCCTACACGACTATTGGTCTGTAATGCGAAATCCCATTTTAGATGGTTTGTTGGGTGCGATCGATTACAGTAGAGTATAGCGTGGGCTATGCTTTTATGATAATTTGAGTGCCCACATTTTGGCACACCTATATTTTTGCTGGCCCTGACATGAACGAGACCACTGCTTTTGACATTATAATGCTTGTAGAAAATAAATAAATTTGATTTGATTTAGAGCAGTCTAATGGGAGTTTGAATAGGAGCTTCCTGGGCGTTAGCGAACAAACACTTGATACTCATCGTCGACATCTCTAACGCACCCAGTACTGACCTACAGCATAACCATTCACACATGCTCGTTGAATGAACCTCCGTAGTTTATTAATTTGAGACAATGAAAACATCGATGAGAAAATAAAATAATCGATCCGCCATTAAAGACTGATCCTGAAACAGATTGTGGGAAAGGTACGCTTTCAGTTGGTTAGATAAACTATGCATGAGGAAGTCAAGTGCATAAAACACAAATAATCACACACAGCCACATTCTACCCACTTTGTTTCGACGGGGGTCGATAGTCTCCTGGTGTCCGTGCACAATTATTATTGACGCATTTGCCAATAAAAAAAAAGAACAAGTGTAGACTCAAAGAAACAAAATCTCCCAAAACAAAACTTGCCGGTGACTTCAGGAAGTAGAACATGCATTATAGCCTGCCAATTCCGGTTTGTAGTGACCGGGTTCGCTTGTGGCGGGTTTGCGCATAAAATCACACACGCGCTCTAGTTGTACTGGAATGTAATTGCGGCCATATGCATAGAATCTTTGCCATATGTTTCTATCCGCGACACATGGAAAATGAACACATATAGTGGAACATGTAACAGCATTACATTATTACAAACAGTGTTGATTGTTCTTGTTGAAAAAAATACTGTTTATTCTTGATGCCTTATGAAAACACAGATGCGCCAAACTATTTGTATTATACCAATAACAACCCATTTCTGTTTCAGCCTACTAAGTAAAAATAAGAATAATTTGATTGAACACTAAATAGAATGTAATACAAATATCAACATAATAAGAATCACATAACATTCAGGTCATATGCATTGTCAACCAAGCTGATCAACCAAATGTTAAATTTGGTGTGAAACAACTATGTTCAGTTTGGTAGTAGATGGAGAGATGTCACTGGAGGTCCCATCATTGTGGGTTCATGACATTGATGACAATCTTTCCCTTGTTTCTATTGGCTTCTATGTGTCTGTGAGCATCAGCTATCTTCTCCAGGGTAAACATGCTGTCGATCACAGGTCTCAGCAGGCAGGGGGAGGTGATAGGGTCTGAGAAGTGAGGTAGTGCCCTTTCTGAGAAGGCTCTCACCAGATCTGCACAGGAAAAAACACACTTTACATTCAGGAAGTATTAACAAATACATTGCTGTCGGGGAAAGGCATAATTATTTAATTGCATGCTGTGAGAGTTAGAGGTTTGAGAGCAGCAGGTTGCTTAGCAGTTAAGAACGTTGGACCAGTAACCGAAAGGTTGCTAGTTCAAATCCCCGAGCTGACTAAGTGAAAAATATATCGGTGTGCCCTTGAGCAAGCCACTTAACCCTAATTACATTAGGGTCGCTGTCAATAATGGCTAATCAGGGGGAGTAGGATATGCAAAAAACTGTACTGTACTCATTGCTTAGAGAGACTTGGTCATTTCTTCAAACAATCATTTTTATTTAATATTGATTAATTATTGCAATAATGAAACCGTCAACCCAACAGTCTTGACTGTTAGGCTGAGAGCCTACCCTTTACAGACAATGCACAGTTTATATAGCTGATACCCAGAATGCTTGGTTCCACCCCTCCCATATAGATTGGGGGGCACCATAAGCCACTTTGGGTTCATCCTCTGGTCGTCTGCCTCTGGTGCTGTCTCCCAGATGCTAGGATAATTAGGAATACTGAGGCCTTTGGTCTGTTCCTCCAGGCTCTCTCTATCTTGGTGACTCTCACCATATTTTATCTATGGAATGCCAGCTGTAGCTTTTTAATCACCAAGCCATCACTTAATCAGTTGCCAGCCCAAGCTCCATAAAGAACCCTCTCAGTTAACTCAGAAAGGAGAGAGTCCTAAGAACATTTACATTTTTACATTTAAGTCATTTAGCAGACGCTCTTATCCAGAGCGACTTACTCTATTAAATAAAACAACAATTTGGTGCATAAATAACATAATCTTGTAATCCTGCTACCACAACCTCTCCCAGTTGGACCCACCAACTGGGTCCAACTGGATGACATCTGCTAAAAAAAAAAATCTCTTAAGTCTATGTTGATTAAATGTTTTCTCTGTATATATTTATCTCTCTGTATGTGTAAGATTTGAATACACACACTGAATTGTTTGCATATAATAGACATATTATCAAATACTCATTCGATGTTGCAAGCACAAACCCTTGATTCATAATTAAACCGCATGGAATGGCAAATGCTCTGCATCAGACCGCAAGGCGCTACAGAGGGAAAGTGAGTACAGCCCAGTACATCACTGGGGCCAAACTTCCTGTCATCCAGGACCTCTATACCAGGCGGTGTCAGAGTAAGGCACTAAAAATGTTCAAAGACTCCAGCCACCCATAGATTGTTCTCTCTGCTGCTGCACGGCAAGCAGTACTGCTGAACAGTTAATCAAATGTCTATCCGGACTATTTACATTGACCCCCTTTATTATTGTTGTTTATTGAATTCATGCATTGACTGTCTTGCGCTGGCTCTATGCGCACTCACTAAACTCTACCCACACACTCACACATACTACACTGACACTCCAACAAACACACACACTACATACGCTCACACACATGCATATTGGTGCCACACACAGACACACTTTTCCACACAGGCTGTTGCTACTCTATTATCTATCCTGAATGCCTAGTCACTTTTACCCCTACATATACTGAACAAAAATATAAATGCATCATGCAACAATTTCATTGGTTTTACTGAGTTACAGTTCATATGAGGAAATCAGTCAATTGGCCCTAATCTATGGATTCCACATGACTGGGAATACAGATATGCATCTGTTGGTCACAGAAAAAAATGGGCCTCACAATGGGCCTCAGGATCTCATCACTGTATTTTTGTGCATTCCAATTGCCATCGATAAAATGCAATTGTGTTCATGGTCTGTAGCTTATGCCTGCCCATACCATAACACCGCTGCCACCATGGGGCACTCTGTTCACAACGTTGACATCAGCAAACCGCTCGTCCACATGATGCCATACACATGGTCTGCGGTTGTGAGGCCGGTTGGACGCCAAATTCTCTAAAACGACATTGGAGGTGGTTTATGGTAAAGAAATTAGCATTCACTTCCCTGGCAAAGCTCTGGTGGAAATTCTTGCAGTCTGCATCCCAATTGGACACTCCATCAAAACTTCAGACATCTGTGGCATTGTGTCGTGTGACAAAACTGCACATTTTGGAGTGGCCTTTTATTGTCCCCAGCACAAGGTGCACCTGTGTAATGATTAGTAATGACAGTCAAGACAACACAGGAGTGGCTTCGGGACAAGTCTCTGAATGACCTTGAGTGGCCCAGCCAGAGCTCGGAATTGAACCCGATTAAACATCTCTGGAGAGACCTGAAAATAGCTGTTGAGCATCCAACCTGACAGAGCTTGAGAGGATCTGCAGAGAATGGGAGAAATTCCCCAAACACAGGTGTGCGAGCTTGTAGCGTCATACCCAAGAAGACTCAAGGCTGTAATTGCAGCCAAAAGTGCTTCAACAAAGTCTGAGTAAAGGGTCTGAATACTTATGTAAATGGAATATTTTTAGGTCAACGGGGCTCATAGTGTGGCATATGGTGGGTGTGAGGCAATGAAGCAGGCAATGGAGGTGCAACAAGTGAGAGTGCAAAGAAAGGTGTCATATGCTGAGCCAGTGAGTGTGGTCCAGGTCCAGGGAGATACAGGACCATGGGAGAGATGGGTAGGATCTAGACCGGGGATTACGGGGAAGGTGGGCAGCGATATGTTATACATAGATAAGATAAAGCTGGTGACGTTCATAGCAGCAGCTATCAATAGCACAGCGAAAGAAGAGTCTAAAACAGAGAGGATTCAGCTAATAGTGAAAGCTGCTGGGAGACATCGGAGTATGACAGGGTTGGCATGGGAAGAGGTTCGAGATGACCTCAATCAGCCGAGGGTGGAGTCATGTATTACTGGATCTTAGTTATGGTAGTAGTACTACAATGGAATGCTCCAAGCCTGTCGGCTAATGGGCAGGAGTTCAAGCAGTTCATTGTACAGTAGATGTGCCAACTAAGCCTGAAGTGATTTGTGTGCAGGAAACATGGCTCCAACCGACTGTGGAGTTTATCATACAGGGATATGTAGGGGTTCGTAGGGACAGAGATGTAGGGGAGGGGGGATGTGCCACTTTCATAATGCAAGGACTTCCTTACAGGATGCTAGGCAAAGGTATTGAACAGGAATATGTGGTGGTGGAGGTGTGGTTGAGAGGAGGGGTGCTAGTGGTAGAGAACTTCTATAATCTGTGTCAGATATTGGACCTGGAAGTGCTGGAGAGGGTGGAGGGCCAGGATAGAAGTAAGGTCATGTGGTGTGGAGATTTTAATGCGCACAACACACTGTGAATGGGGAAATGGATGGATGGAAATGGCTAAGTGATGGAAAATCTGATAAATTAAAGATCCGGTGTGCCTGAATGATGGCCGAGGGACCAGGATTGATGTAGCCACAGGGAAAGAGTCTGCCTTGGACCTCACTCTGGTATCTAGTGTGATGGCCGAAATCTGTGAGTGGGAGGTATGGGAGGAGTCGACAGTAGGGAGTGATCATTACCCCATAGTATGGACAGTAAGCCGGAGGGAGTAGGAGGTGTCAGTGGATGGAGTAGGCAGGTGGGTGTTTGGCAAAAGGGGATCCGTTTCAGGAGCTGAGTGAGCAGGTGATGGCTCGGGTGGATATGAGAGGGGATGTGGGTAGTATGAATAACTGGGTGAGAACAGCGTTAGTGGGGGCAGCTACTGAGGCTATACCTAGGAGTTTAGGGAGGAGGACTGGGAAAGCAGTCCCATGGTGGATGGAGGAGTGTGTGGCAATGGTGAGGAGTAGGAACAGGGCACTTAGAGTACTGAAAAGGACGCATAACATCCAACATCTGATTCAGTATAACAAGCTATCGGCCAATAGCTTTAACATCAAATGTATGTAAGATTATGGAATGTATGATTACGGAGAGGCTAACTTACTTCCTGGAGAGGAGGGGGCTAGTATCACAACACCAGAGTGGGTTCAGGAAGGATAGGGGAACTATGGACCCAGTGCTCTGCTTAGAAGTCACCTCATTTGAAAGGCTAGATGTCATACACGGGCAAGGACTCAGAATATGTAGTGGAGCGTTTCAGACCTACCCAGTGTCTACCCTATAGGTGGAGATGGCGGATATGAATTATTGGGTCAACCTTCAGGGACATGGGGTTTCTCATCCTGCGAAAGGGATTTTACAGGCGTGATGGGAACATGAGCGAAGACAAAACACAAGCTTTGGGTGGGTGGGTAATACCCAGGCGAAGGAGATGGGACTGTATGGAAGGGAGTTTAGTCCAATGGTAGCTATACCTGTAAATCCACCATGGCTACTCCCGCCTCCAGTAGTTGTCTAGAAGTGTTGGAGAGAATTAAGATAGGGAGGGTGTTGAGCCATTTGATTTGTTTAAGAGATGTCTAGATACTGTGGGTAGTATGAATACCATCAGGATTTTGTGACCATTTACACAGATGGTTCTAAAGATCCAAGGATAAAACATACTGGGTCAGCATTTGTAGTGCAGGAATGTGGGGTGGCAGTCAGGAAACGTATTACAGATCATCTGGCTGTATATACGGCGGAGCTGAATGGACATACTGTTGGCCTTGCAGTGGGTGGAGGAAGTCAAGCCAGACAGAGTAGTTATTTGCTCGATTCATGTGCGTTGTTGATGAGTCTCCAGTCCTTTAGCTCACATAGCAGACAAAATTATGAGGTGCTACAAACCCATTGCAGGATTAGACAGATGGGTATACAGATAAGATTTACTTGGGTCCAAGCCCATGTCAGGGTGGAGGGGAACAAGGCAGTTGATGTACTGGCTAAACAAGCACTTAGTAGTGGGGATGTGAGGTTGTAGTTTCAATGAGCATGGCAGAGGCAAAAAGCCTGATATGGACCGTGATGGTGCAGAGATGGCAGGAGCAGTGGAATGGAGATACTAAGGGCAGGCATTTATTTCAAGTACAGAGGAAAGTCAAGGAGGGGACGATGGCAGGAAGGGACAGAAGAGGAGGCTATTTTTACCAGATTAAGGGTGGGACACAGCCAGGTGAATAAGACCTTAAATGTAATAGGAAAGCATCCAATAGGAAGGTGTGATTATTGCCGGAAACAGATACGGTGGAGCATGTATTGCTACAGTGTGGAGAGTATCAGAGGGAAAGAGAGAGGCTGAGATCTAGTATGAGGGAAAAGGGGATACAGGAAATGAGTTTAAAGAGTATATTGAGTAGAACATCATTAGATATAGTCTCAAATATTTTTATATATTTTTTAAGAGCAACGGGGTGGCAGGTAGGACTTAGTTTCTGTCACACCCTGATCAGTTTCACTGGTCCTCGTTATTGTCTCCACCCCCTCCAGGTGTCGCTTGTTTTCCCCAGTGTATTTATCCCTGTGTTTCCTGTCTCTCTGTGCCAGTTTGTCTTGTATGTTTCAAAATCAACCAGCGGTTTTCCTGTTTTTTGCTTTCTCTTTTTACCAGTCCTCCCGGTTTTGACCCTTGCCTGTTTTCTGGATTTTGTACCTGCCTGCCTGACCATTCTGCCTGCCTTGACCATGAGCCTGTCTGCCACTCTGATCTGGTTTTGACCTTTTGCCTGTCCACAACTATTCTCTTGCCTACCCCTTTGGATTAATAAACATTTTAAGACTCCAACCATCTGCATCTGGGTCTCGCCTTGTGCCATGATAGTTTCTCCCTGTCTAATGCACCATAACGTTGGATGCCAACTGCCGATAAACCCCACTGAAGAGAAGGTCAATGGGCAAATAGGTCGAATCCCAACCGGGACGGATGATCAATGGTGATCGAGGGAAGATGGCGGAAGAGGATGCTGAGTTCGAATTAAGCATCGAGTCAAATAAATTTGGTGAAGATGAATGTTCTGAATGGACAACAGTAGTATTGAAAACTGGAACAAAAAGGAAATGGTCTAAAATTGGAGTAGAGAATACTTGTGTAAATGATCATTTTGATTAATTGTATTTCTGGAGAGCAGAGGAAGATTGCAGTGGGCCTCAAAAGAATCCGGACAACAGAAGTTTTGTGTTTTGAACTTCGGAGTAGAACAGCCATCAAAGGAATCATCTCAGGGGTGACAACGTATGTTCAGGTTGAATACCTGAAGAGAATTCCTGGTGTGGTTGGTGCCCGGCGTCTGACCCGCTGGGTGAATGGAGAAAAAAAGAAAGTCTGTCGGTCCTGTTGTTTTTTGATAAATAGCAAATACCTACGCATATGAAGCTTGGTTATGTAAGATACGCTGTAAGAGTTTTCGTCCCCAAACCACTGCAGTGTAAGAATTGTAAAGGATTTGGTCCTGTTTCAAGTGTGTGATGACGAACAGAGTATATTGAAGAAAGGTATGTAGAAGGATGACAGTGTTGCAATTGTGGTGGGGATCATGATCCCGAGTTCCTGGAGTGCCCTGTGAGGGTGAAGGATACTAAGGTGGCAAAAAGTTAGAGCGGTCAACCTCAATCTCCTATGCAGGCAATTAAAATAATTGAGAAAACAAAAGATGCTAGTGAAGAGATGGTAGTGGATACACCACAGCCTGTAGTAAATGTTTGCTGCCAGACAAAATATACCCTGTGTGTTAAAAAGGTGGATGTTGTTGTGTTCATTGCCACAGTTATAAACTGTACAGCACAAGTCGCAAAGAAGTAGAAGAAACTAGACATTATTGTGGCTACAGCACAAAAGTTTTTGGCACTCAAGGATTTTATGTCGTAAGGGGTACTGGCACAGGAAGACCTGCCCTCCCAGGTTCCCCTTGAGCCTGTGTAGGGATCAGATCTGTTATATTTATTTATTTTGAACAGCAAAGTTGTTTGATTAATTTTATAATTTTTTTGGTAGTTCAGTTTTTTGGTTGTGTAATCGCCAATATACCAAAGAAGAAAAATCTCAACCGGCAAGATGGCGGAAGCAGAAGCAGGTGTGTATCTTGAAACTAATGACGGTGGAATCGAGGAAGATTAGCCTGTTGTCCAAAACAATCAAACTGAGCAAAGTATTGTTAGAAAATAAAACGTCCAGTTCTGTGAATGTCCCCTCGTCTTACAGGAGGAGTACGGCTTGTTGAAGAGGAGCGGATCAAGTGGCCAAATCTGAGGAACCCATTTGAGATATCCAGACCGGTGGAAAGAGTGATCCGTAAAATAAATTCTGTGAGGATTACGAGAAGTGGACTTGTTCTGATTTCTTGTACTTCTGAGGAACGGAAGGATTGTGTTTTTTGTTTCACCCGATTTTAGAAGGTTGCCATGTAGTCAGTGGCGGAACTAGAGTTTTATACGTGGGGTGGCCAAGGCTACTTCAGGGGGTCCATAGACCATGACAGAAAATGAGTGTGTAACCTTAACCTGGCATCTAAGGAGCATGAATGAATCCGATGATTTCTGATTAGAGGTAGAAGTGATAATCCACTTAATCAGGAGTTCTTCAATGTGACAGATAGTGTGGTCCAAAAGGGTTACTTCACTAGGATTCTTTAACATACTATGAAATCAGTGTCTCTACCTCAGAACTGCAGCTCAATTTCTTTCTCTCTCTCAAACACCTATTTATTGCCTTACCTCCCTTATCTCATCTCATTTGCACACATTGTATATAGACTTGTTTTTCAACTGTATTATTGACTGTATGTTTGTTTACTCCATGTGTAACTCTATGTTGTTGTATGTGTCGAACTGCTTTGCTTTATCTTGGCCAGGTCGCARTTGTAAATGAGAACTTGTTCTCAACCTGCCTACCTGGTTAAATAAAGGTGAAATAAATAAAATAGTCAGTTATACATCAGGGTAATTACCACACCTGAAGGTGTTACGCAATTGGGTAACTTTGACAATCAAATGGGTGGGTATAAAAAGGCATTCAATTACAATCCTTAATAACCTGTTGGAAGATTTGGTGAATGGAAGAATTCGGAGAGAGCGAATTTTCAGAGACCAGCAAGATTTACTGGCCAATGATGAGTGGCTTATGAGCCGGTTCCGATTACCAAGAGCTGTTCTCTTGGATCTCTGTGCTGTAGTGGGCCCAGCGTTACAGAGAAGCACCCGCAGAAACGAAGCCGTGTTGCTATAAGGGCACCGAGTGAGAATGAATTTGTTTCATTAATCGAAAGCATTATCATTCCATCCAAATCATAAGTGATGCGGACATGGTACTGACTAATGTGGTGGCTCGGTGGCCTGGGTCAACCCATGACTCAGGCCACCGAGCTGTGTGTGATGGCTGGCTTCTAGGTACGGATGAGTAGTGTAGAAATTCTGAATCAATTGCAATTTCTCTCTACTGCAGTGCCTAACCCATTCACCATGGAGGCGTGAGACCCCTACCTCCATGGGTTCAGGTTCTGATCCAGAGTGTTCCCTGAGGGAAGGAGAGAAGTGATGAGTACCTACAATCCCGTAGTAGGTTATCCAGATGGCCATCGAAATGAGTGCGTCCAAAGAGAGGTTGTCGTCTCGACAGGCCAAATCTGTCTGGACCTCTTCACGTAGACCTCTTCGGAATAGCGTACGAAGCGCCGGCTCGTTCCATCCACTGAATGCTGCTACGGTCCGGAAGGTGAGTTCGTACTCGGCAGGCTTCTGGCCCCCCTGCCGTAATTGGGGTAGACGCTCACCTCCCTCTCTGCCCTCCGGGGGATGATCGAAGATGCATTTGAACAGAGCCACGAACTCCTAATATGAATCTAGCTCCTCCTCTCCTCTCTCCCAGATGGCCGTGGCCCATTCCAAAGCCCGCCCAGTCAGCAGAGAAATAACCGTGACAACCTTGGACCTCTCAGTGGTGGGGGCTCCCCTCTGGTGCATAAACTAGAGGGAGCACTGAAGTAGGAAACCACTGCATTTAGATAGAGTGCTATCATATTTATCCAGGAGGGACAAACAGGCATGGAAGACCTGAGCGGGTTGCAGAATGGGCTGTTGTGCTGGCTCGACTGGTTGCAGAGTATCCTCTGCTAGTTGACGCAACACCTCCCGGGTATGTCCGAGACGTTGCACACTGCGAGGAACCTCTCCCATAGCCATCCCGTTGTGCCAGCTGGTCCTGGTGTTGACGTAGAAGGTATCCCTGCTCGTAAATCGTCTGGGAGATATTTTGTTCTCCTGCTGCTTCCATTGTTTGAGTCAGTATTATGTAACGAAGACGCTGTGTGTTGAGAAGCAGGTGAAACTTTTAATAAAACAACAAACATGGCATGAGACAACATAACAGTAGCGTCTTTGCATAAACACAGGATCAATACTGACTGGAGAAAGAACCTAAGCGATTGCCAGATATAGGGGAGGTAATAAGTGAGGTAATGGAGTCCAGGTGTGCCTCATGAGGACGTACAGGTGCATGTAATGGTTGATGCCAGGTGTGCGTAATGATGGATCCCAGGACCGGTGGTTAGCATACAGGCAACGTCAAACGCCGGAGGGGAGGAGCGGGAGTAGACGTGACACTTCTCTACCAATAACAGCTCATTTTCAGCTTTCCCCTCCCCATTCAGATCACTCCGACAGTCAATACAAAATTCTTGCTTGAGTAACTACCATTTGCTAAGAAGCTATATATATTTTTTTTTTTACCATTTTAATTGAAAACAAGGTACTTAATTGTTACCCAGAAATGATTTGATATTGAGATATAAACGGCTGCATTGGACCTTTAATTTAGTTGAATAAGCGATATAAACAAAAAAATAGGAACAGACTGTTTATGCTGCCCTGGGGGCAGAAATGTTAGTTTGGGTCAAGGTCATTTGAGGCCAAGCACAAAAAGTAATAAAAAAAAGTCTCAACAGCCCTCGGTGCAACCATTTGAATGCGCTCTTTAAAGCTGCAATATGTAACTTTTTGGGTAACCCAAACAAATTCAAATAAATGTGTGTTATAGATCTGTCATTTTCATTGAAAGCAAGTCTAAGAAGCAGTAGATCTGTTCTGTGAGTGCTACAGTGCCTTCAGAAAGTATTCATACCTCTTAACTTATTACACATTTTGTTGTGTTACAGCCTGAATTCAAAATTCATGAAATTGATATTTTTTTCTCACCAATTTACACAATACCCCTTAATGACATTTACATTTACATTTTAGTCATTTAGCAGACGCTCTTATCCGGAGCGTCTTACAGTAGAGTGCATACATTTTTTTTTTACATACTGAGACAAGGATATCCCTACCGGCCAAGAGCAGACGCTCTTATCCAGAGCGACTTACAGTAGAGTGCATACATTTTATTACATTTATTTATTTATTTATTTTTTTACATACTGAGACAAGGATATCCCTACCGGCCAAACCCTCCCTACCGGCCAAACCCTCCCTAACCCGGACGCTATGCCAATTGTGCGTCGCCCCACGGATCTCCCGGTTGCGGCCGGCTGCGACAGAGCCTGGGCGCGAACCCAGAGACTCTGGTGGCGCAGCTAGCACTGCGATGCAGTGCCCTAGACCACTGCGCGGTGGCGGGTGTCTCCCGGGTGCTAATTTATCCCGGGTGCTAATTTATTGAAAATGAAATACAGAAATGCCTAATTTACACAAGGGTTCAATACTTTGTAGAAGAACCTTTGGCAGCTAAACTCAGCAAAAAAAGAAACGTCCCTTTTTCAGGACCTTGTCTTTCAAAGATAATTCGTAAAAATCCAAATAACTTCACAGATCTTCATTGTGAAGGGTTGTAACACTGTCTCCCATGTTTGTTCAATGAACCATAAACAATTAATGAACATGCACCTGTGGAACGGTCATTAAGACACTAACAGCTTACAGACGGTAGACAATTAACGTCACAGTTATGAAAACTTAGGACACTAAAGAGGCCTTTCTACTAACTCTGAAAAACACCAAAAGAAAGATGCCCAGGGTCCCTGCTCATCTGCGTGAACGTGCCTTAGGCATGCTGCAAGGAGGCATGAGGACTGCAGATGTGGCCAGGGCAATTAATTGCAATGTCTGTACTGTGAGACGCCTAAGACAGCACTACAGGGAGACAGGACGGACAGCTGATCATCCTCACAGTGGCAGACCACGTGTAACAACACCTGTACAGGATCGGTACATCCGAACATCACACCTGCGGGACAGGAACAGGATGGCAACAACAACTGTCCGAGTTACACCAGGAACGCACAATTCCTCCATCAGTGCTCAAACTGTCCGCAATAGGCTGAGAGAGGCTGGACTGAGGGCTTGTAGGCCTGTTGTAAGGCAGGTCCTCACCAAACGGAAACAACGTCGCCTATGGGCACAAACCCACCGTTGCTGGACCAGACACGACTGGCAAAAAGCGCTCTTCACTGATGAGTCGTGGTTTTGTCTCACCAGGGGTGATGGTCGGATTCGCGTTTATAGTCGAAGGAATGAGCGTTACACCGAGGCCTGTACTCTGGAGCGGGATCGATTTGGAGGTGGAGGGTCCGTCATGGTCTGGGGTGGTGTGTCCCAGCATCATCGTACTGAGCTTGTTGTCAATGCAGGCAATCTCAACGCTGTGCGTTACAGGGAAGACATCCTCCTCCCTCGTGTGGTACCCTTCCTGCAGGCTCATCCTGACATGACCCTCTAGCATGACAATGCCACCAGCCATACTGGTCGTTCTATGCGTGATTTCTTGCAAGACAGGAAAGTCAGTGCTCTGCCATGGCCAGCGAAGAGCCCGGATCTCAATCCCACCGAGCACGTCTGGGACCTGTTGGATCAGAGGGTGGGGGCAAGGGCCATTCCACCCAGACATGTCCGGGAACTTGCAGGTGCCTTGGTGGAAGAGTGGGTTAACATCTTACTGCAAGAACTGGCAAATCTGGTGCAGTCCATGAGGAGGAGATGCACTGCAGTACTTAATGCAGCTGGTGGCCACACCAGATACTGATTGTTACTTTTGATTTTGACTCCCCCTTTGTTCAGGGACACATTATTCAATTTCTGTTAGTCACGACTGTGGAACTTGTTCAGTTTATGTCTCAGTTGTTGAATCTTGTTACGTTCATACAAATATTTACACGTGAAGTTTGTTGAAAATAAACGCAGTTGACAGTGAGAGGACGTTTCTTTTTTTGCTGAGTTTATTACAGCTGTTTCTGGATAAGTCTTTAAGAGCTTTCCACACCTGGATTGTGCAACATTTGCCCATTATTATTTTCAAAATTCTTCAAGCTCTGTCAAATTGGTTGTTGATGATTACTAGACAACCATTCTCAAGTCTTGCCATATATTTTCAAGTAGATTAAAGTCCAAACTGTAACTTGGAACATTACCCCTCTTCTTGGTAAGCAACACCAGTGTAGATTTAAAATCACATTTTATTTGGCACATGTGCCGAATACAACAGGTGTAGACCTTACCGTGAAATGCTTACTTACAAGCCCTTAAACAACAATGCAGTTTTATGAAAATTTAAGAGTTAAGAAAACATTTATTAAATATTAATTATAAATGTTTGTAGGCCTAAGTAGTAAAATTGTATCTATGATCGCATGCTATCCATTCATGTTTTTGTATGTTCTATTTGTATCTGAAAATTAACCAATGATATCAAGCCACACCCGGCCATGATTAGACACCTGTTAATGCAAATAGTCCAGGTATCCATTTGATTAACTGTTCAGCAGTCCTATGGCTAGGGGGTAGAAGCTGTTAAAGAGCCTTTTGGACATAGACATGCCGCTTGCCGTGCGGTAGCAGAGAGAACAGTCTATGACTAGGGGGGATGGAGTCTTAGACAATTTTTAGGGCCTTCCTCTGACACTGCCTGGTATAGAGGTCCTGGATGGCAGGAAGCTTGGCCCCAGTGATGTACTGGGCCGTACGCACACCCTCTGTAGGGCGTTGCGGTCGAGAGCAGTTGCCATACTAGGCGGTGATGCAACCATTCAGGAAGCTCTCGATTGTGCAGCTGCAGAACATTGGGAGGATCTGAGGACCCAGTCAGTCTCCTGAGTGGGAATAGGTGTTGTCATGCCCTCATCAAAACTGTCTTGGTGTGTTGGGACCATGATAGTTTGTTGGCGATCTGGACACCAAGGAACTTAAAACTCTCGACCTGCTCCACTACAGCCCTGTCGATGTGAATCGGGGCGTGCACTGCCCTCCTTTTCCTGTAGTCCACGATCATCTCCTTCGTCTTCATCACATTGAGGGAGAGGTTGTTGTCCTGGCACCACACTGCCAGGTCTCTGACCTCCCTATAGGCTGTCTCATCGTTGTCGGTAATCAGGCTTACCATCGTTGTGTCGTCGGAAAACGTAATGATGGTGGTTGAGTCGTGCTTGGGCACGCAGTCGTGGGTGAACAGGGAATACAGGGGGGCTCTAAGCACTCACTCCTGAGGGGCCCCTATGTTTTGGATCAGCGTGGCAGATGTGTTGTTGCCTACCCTTACCACCTGGGGGCAGCCCGTCAAGAAGTCCAGGATCCAGTTGCAGAGGGAGGTGTTTAGTCCCAGGGTCTTTAGCTTCGTGATTAGCTTTGAGGGCACAATAGTGTTGAACGCTGAGCTGTAGTCAATTAACAGCATTCTCATGTAGGCGTTTGTTTTGTCCAGGTGGGAAAGGGCAGTGTGGAGTGCTATAAAGATTGCGTCATCTGTGGATCTGTTGGGGCGGTATTCAAATTGGAGTGGGTCTAGGGTTTCCAGGATGATGGTGTTGTTGTGAGCCATGACCAGCCTTTCAAAGCACTTCATGGTTACAAACGTGAGTGCTACAGGACGGTAGTTATTTAGGCAGGTTACCTTGGTGTTCTTGGGCACAGGGACTATGGTGGTCTGCTAGAAACATGTAGGTATTACAGACTCGGTCAGGGACAGGTTGAAAATGTCAGTGAAGACACTTGCCAGTTGGTCAGCGCATGCTCTGAGTACACGTCCTGGTAATCTGTCTGGTCTTGCGGCCTTGTGAATGTTGACCTTTTTAAAAGGTCTTACTCACATCGGCTACGGAGAGCGTGATGACACAGTCGTCCGCAACAGCTGGTGCTCTCATGCATGCATCAGTGTTGCTTGCCTCGAAGCGCGCATAGAAGTAATTTAGCTCGTCTGCTAGGCTCGTGTCACTAGGTAGCTCGGGGCTGGGCTTCCCTTTGTAGTCCGTAATAGTTTGCAAGCCCTGCCACATCTGACAAGCGTCAGAGCCGGTGTAGTAGGATTCAATCTTAGTCCTGTATTGACACTTTGCCTGTTTAATGGTTCATCGGAGGGCATAGCGGGATTTCTCATAAGCGTCTGGGTTAAGAGTCCCACTCCTTGAAAGCGGCAGCTCTAGCCTTTAGCTCAGTGCGGATGTTGCCTGTAATCCATGGCTTCTGGTTGGGATATGTACGTACGGTCACTGTGGGGACGACGTCATCAATGCACTTATGATGAAGCCGGTGACTGATGTGGTATACTCCTCAATGCCATCGGATGAATCCCAGGAACATATTCCAGTCTGTGCTAGCAAAACAGTCCTGTAGCTTAGTGTAACGGATGTGAAATGGCTAGCTAGTTAGCGGGTATGCGCTACTAGCATTTCAATCAGTTACGTCACTTGCTCTGAGACTTAAGTAGGGTTTCCCCTTGCTCTGCAAGGGCCGTGGCTTTTGTGGAGCGATGGGTAACGATGCTTCGTGGGTGACTGTTGTCGATGTGTGCAGAGGGTCCCTGGTTCGCNTGCTTCGTGGGTGACTGTTGTCGATGTGTGCAGAGGGTCCCTGGTTCGCGCCCGTGTCGGGGCGAGGGGACGGTTTAAAGTTATACTGTTACATTAGCATCTGCGTCATCTGACCACTTCCATATTGAGCGAGTCACTGGTACTTCCTGCTTTCGTTTTTGCTTGTAAACAGGAATTAGTAGGATATAATTCTGGTCAGATTTCCCAAATGGAGGGCGAGGGAAACTTTGTATGCGTCTCTGTGTGGAGTAAAGGTAGTCTAGTTTTTCCCCTCTGGTTGCACATGTGACATGCTGGTAGAAATTAGGTAAAACGGATTTAAGTTTTCCTTTATTAAAGTCCCCAGCTACGAGGAGCGCCGCCTCTGGATGAGCATTTTGTTGTTTGCTTACGGCCTTATACAGCTCATTGAGTGCGGTGTTAGTTCCAGCATCGGTTTGTGGTGGTAAATAGACAGCTACGAAAAATATATGGTAAATAGTGTGGCCTACAGCTTATTATGAGGTACTCTACCTCAGGCGAGAAAAACCTCAAGACTTCTTTAATTTTAGATTTTGCGCACCAGCTGTTATTGACAAATAGACACAGACCACCACTCCTCCTCTTACTGGAGGTAGCTGTTCGGTCTTGCCGATGCACGGAAGACCCATCCAACTATATATTATCCATGTCATCATTCCGCCACAAGTCCTTTTGTGCTTTAAGTCTGTTTTTAACGCACCAAAATTATTTAACCAAATTAAAAGCCCCCCCCAGAAGAAGTTGCTGCCACTTTTTCGACGTAATTTCCTGTCCTAGAGATGAAATGCACGTTTAGGTTACTTATATATATTCACAAATTGGGTGTGGGAATTTCCAACAGCATGCTAACCTTATCTAGCTAGCTAATGTTGTTGAGGTCTTTTTTACTACACCGTATTCCAAATATTAGCCAGCTGGCTCGATGGCTGGATTTGTCATAAGCATTAGGAAAAACGTTGCCACAGATGGTAACCACTGAAGTGTTTGACTTCACCATCTATTGCTATCGCCAAAGTTTAGCCATCTTCCATAAATTGCAGCTGCGAATCCACCATAGAAATACTTGAATAAGATGGAGCTCTGGTAATACGGATAACTATTGAAAGTCAGCTGATGTGCTTTATTCTACATTGTAATAGACAGTTCAACATTTGGTAGGCTGTTGGCAGGCTTCAGCAAAGCCAAGTTGGTTTCTACTATTATAATATTTAAAACTTATTTTTAAGATACATACCAACGGAGTTCAACAATTCCCAGAGAACTATAAAGTCTGTTTTGGATGTGAAGTTTATGAAATCACCAGGAGAACGTTACTCTTCAACACATACTGAACCTGCTAGACATGAGGCACAGGTACATTCTCAGGAGACACTGATGACGGAACACAAAAAAACGACTACTTCTCAAAGTCTGAACCTCGCGCCGCTATCTACAAAACCATGAAAGAGATCAGAAACTAAAAAGGCAAGGGTGGGTTGTGCCGCCTCGGTCTCTGACAACAGAAGATTGACTCCAGTTAATCTCTTTCCAATGACGGAGGAAAACTAGTCTCACATTGCCAGACATTGCACAGTAATCTCATTCTAGAGAAACCTAGAACGGCTGGGGTCGAGGCTAGAGGAACACCACTGCTGAGCTCGAAGAGATCTCAGTCAGTGCAGGCCAAAACCGTACATTCTGCCAAGCAGAGACACAGGCAGGGGCAGTGCACTCTGTGAAGTACAGAGAGAGACAGCAAGGCAGGGGTGTTTTCTATTATGAAACTGAGGCAAATGTCCACTATTGACTGTATCTCTAAAAAGGAGCTGGCCAGCCAACAACAACATGCTATAGAGGAGAGAAGGAGAGACTCAAACAATGTCAGGGGGATAAGCTAATCCAGAAAATAAACACCTTTCTGAAAACACTTAAAGTGAGCAAATGGAGAACAACCCTATGAAAGTAGTATTGCATTCAAGTCAGGTTAAAAAAGCAGTTATATTATTTTGGGGGGGAGGAACCTGATCTTCTCGTCTTGTTTCATGTACACGGTTTCCTAGTAACCTTTGTGAAGTAATTATACACTTTTGAAGGACTGTAAATGTAGACCATCAGGTTTACTCTGAGGTCTATATGCTCAGGGGAATAGTACCACTGCCTTAAGTTAACTGATGCAGTCAAATGAGTCAACACTATGCCAGTTTAGTTTAACAACATACTGTATTATTGTCATTATATTACAAACAGGGTTGTCAGACTAGATTAAAACAACAATATATACAGTACATGTATAGGTATCTGACAATTACTAGCCTAGATAGTGACTGACATAAATTAGTATAAAAAACAAATGTAAAATAAACTTCATACACTGACATAAACAACTGTTCAGTCTGGAGTATATTTACAGCATACTGTGTGTTCAGACTAAGCGATACTGCTGGTCTTTTTAATGGTCACTAAGGCTGTGTGTACTGGGGTCTCCAGGAGTAGGGCGTGGTTCTTCTTCCATTGTGGAGAACTGGCCAGCGCGATGTCTACACACACACATCAAATCAAACTTTATTGGTCACATACACATGGTTAGCAGATGTTAATGTGAGTGTGGCGAAATGCTTCACTCGCATCAAGCAAGGTATCAATCATTTTACAGAAGCAACAGGCATGCACATGGCTAAAGATAACATTCTCCAGAAAAGCATAGTACATATTGTCCTGTGTTGTATCAACAACAACCCTTAAAAGGTAATTAAATATTAAGTATCTAGATGGTATTTATGAATTCTACCTTCAGACTATGTTGACCCGGTTGGGCAGGCATCGTGTGTGGTCGGCATACTCCAGTGTACACAGTGCAGCCCCGGCTTTCTCTCCTGGTATAGTGAACATCAGCACCAGTATAGTATAGAGAGTATTACTCTCCATCACCTGAACAGAGCTATGAAGCTCCTGGAAGCAGACAGGGAAAAGGGGGAGAAGACTGGTCTGAGCGATGGTGTATACATTTTGTCTATAGGAGCTTTCAGAGCAAGGATCTCAAAATGCCATGAAAAACAAATAGCATGATCTAACATACTGTATACAGCCATTATCACAACAAAAGTTTCTTATACTATATTATTCAAAGACTATTACACCTCTCTTACATTGAGCAGACAAACGCATATTTTTACTTCTGCAAAAGACAAATAACATGAATATTCTATTTCAGATATCAATGTGGATGGCTGGTACTCTGATACCTTGATGAGGTGCAGCTGCTGCTTGTGTAACAGTATAACTTTAGTACGTCCCCTCGCCCCGACACGGGCGCGAACCAGGGACCTTCTGCACACATCAACAACGGTCGCCCACGAAGCATCGTTACCCATCGCGCCACAAAGGCCGCGGCCCTTGCAGAGCAAGGGGAAACCCTACTTAAGTCTCAGAGCAAGTGACGTAACTGATTGAAATGCTAGTAGCGCGTACCCGCTAACTAGCTAGCCATTTCACATCCGTTACACTCACCCCCCTTTCAACCTCCTCCTTTTCCGCAGCAACCAGTGATCCGGGTCAACAGCATCAATGTAACAGTATAACTTTAGTACCGTCCCCTCGCCCCGACACGGGCGCGAACCAGGGACCCTCTGCACACATCAACAACTGACACCCACGAAGCGTCGTTACCCATCGCTCCACAAAAGCCGCGGCCCTTGCAGAGCAAGGGGAAACCCTACTTCAGGTCTCAGAGCAAGTGACGTAACCGATTGAAATGCTATTAGCGCGTACCCGCTAACTAGCTAGCCATTTCACATCCGTTACACTTGCGGCCAACGTAGGCATTGAGATATTGGCTGAGGGTATACAGGAAAGCCCTGACGTCTGTCTGCATGTTGCTCTGCTTGACCAGCCTCTCCAGGGGTATGAATGGAGGGATGTTGTGGCGACAAATTCTCAGATTAGACCCCAGGTTCATCTCCAGGTTATATGTCTCAAGGTAGACGCCTATATCATACCCACCTGAGAAAGACAACGAAGGCAAAAGAGGTGTGGATAGATGGTTGGTGATAATGTCTAAACCAGTGGTTCCCAACCCTTTTCAATTACCGTACCACTAACTGAATTTTGCTATGCCTGGAGTAGCCCTGAAGTACCCCCTCGTGTACATTTTACCAGTAGGCCTATGGTAACGAGTCGTTTGTTGTCACTGGCTATATCATAAAAATTTATGAAAACAAAAATGCTTTTTTGGTCTTAATTTAAGGGTAGGCATAAGGTTAGCAGTGTGGTTAAGGTTAGGTTTAATTTTGATTTATTATGATTTTTTAAGATAAATTGTACAAATAAGCAGGGTTTAGTGACCATAATCATGACTCTGTGGCTGTGATAACTAGTGACGACCTAAGTCTTAAGTACCCCCTGTGGATAGGCCAAGTTGGGAACCAATGGTCTAAACTAAAGAAGCGATATACAACACACACACACACACACACAAATAGATTGTTGATCAAGTTTGGATTATAGGTACCGATAAGGTGGTGACCATGAAGCAGGTCCTGCAGTTGTGTGTGTCTGGCCATCAACAGCAGAAGTCGTGAGTTCTCTGAGCCATCCTCCAGGTCATCCTCATCCCTCTCACATGGAACACCTGTTTTGTCCAGTAGAGTTCTCAGCTTCTGGAGGGACTAGAAAGAAATACATAATGTTGAACTACTGTAAGAGCTCTAAGCAGCAGCCTACAACCACACATTGACTTCTCAGATACATCTGCTGCACCCTCTATGTTAACCTTGGTTTTAAGTAGCATCAAACAGGTTTGCAAAATTTTAAACACCTCCACATAATAGTATGTTTAAAGGACGTCACACTGCTTTCTTAGCGACTACCGCTTCCCCCGATTCAGTTCATACCGAGGGTCGAATTCAGGACCTCTGCCTCGCAAACACACGTGACCGCCCTCCTGAAGCGTCAAGTGGGGACACTTCAGTCTGCGGAGTGAGTTTCACAGATGCCCATCTGCTATATAAGCATCCATTGATTCAGACCACAACTGATAGGTAATGTGACATCCGTATAATTGATCTCAGAAAATGAACTAGCTAACTTACTTAGTGTATTTGCTTTTATTTAAACTTTTAACTGGTCTTTTAGCGAGGAGTTCCTGTGGTGTTGCATTCAGCTCTTCCTCGCGACTAATCTGCCGGAATTCCTGCTGCTTCACTGCCAAGTTGTTCGCTTCCATTTCCAATATGTTCAAGTACCCCAAAACATCTGTGGAAATAAAAGATTTGGATAATACATTTTATACCATGGCATTGTTGAATACTCGTTTCTGATTGGTTTGAAGGGCATTCTAGCGCATGCATTATTTCCCTATAAACGCACCTGCAAGTAGAATTCAATGTCTATAGTGCTTACATGTTCCATGTTTGAGCTGCTTTTGAAAGCAAAAGTCAAATTAAAAACATTATTGGCATAGCTAAATTCGATTTTAATAATAGCAAGTGTGTTCGTAAATTCATCAGTTATTCTGCGCTCTGCCACACTCGTATGAGTGCTCTGAAATCGGAATAGATAGCCAGAGTGAATTTACGAACACACCCCTAGTAAACTTGCTAACTAGCTACTTCAGTGGATGTTGAATACATTTCTAGCGGTACATTTGTTAAATTATGGACATGGTATAAAAGGGATAATCAACTCGGCGCTCTATGCGTTCTCTGGAAAATAATAAAACTCTGTGGAAGGGTATGCTGCGTTCAAAACTGGGAACAGGTCGTAAGGCCGAAGCTCTAGAAAGAACACCGAGTTGGATGACCATATCGATTTTTCCCAGTCGGAGTTTGTTTTTTCAGAGTTTCCAGTTGTTTTAAACGCACTGAATAATTCCCAGTTGTTTTTATAACAAACTAGGAAGATAAATGACGCACATTTGACACAACTGTATTCAAACATGAAAACTGTATAAACTATTGATAATGCACACGCAGTTATGTTAGCTTCCTGGTTTGGCTAGCTAGCTAAAGTTACCTTTTCACGGCTCGTCCATTGTGTCCGCCGTGTGAGATAACACGTTAGCTAGCTATGGTAACGTTAGTTTTTTTTAATTTTATTCAGCCATTGTTGGATATGCGTTAGCGAATGGCAATATAAAAAACACAAATTAAGTGCATTAGCGATATCTAACGCTAACACATTAATGCGCCTTGGATAATTTCAATTTGGCGGCTAGATTTCCTCCACCCGGAAGAAAATCAAAACAAAGCTAAATTGAGTACCAACAAAAAAATGTTTATAACTAAACCAAGATAGACAACAGCCTGTCTCTTCCAATGTGGGCAGAACAAGCAAGGCGGGCAGAGCCAACAACGAGCTAGCGCGATCCTATTGGCGCGTTCAAGCATCATCTGCATATTTCCGTGAGGGAACGCCTTTTCTGTTAAGTGCGCGTGTGCAATAAGACAATTCGCCTTTGCAGTCCTAAACGCGATTTTTTTTTTACATTTCAACGGGTAAAGTATACAAACCGTAGTTCACTCTGTTCATAACATATTGTAGTTTGGGGAATAGACAACTGTATTGAGATCAAATGTTTCATCGATGAGAAAATGTGCAGAATGTAGGCCAAAATCCATCTTCTCCCACTGCCCGCCAGTGGTGTCCCTCTCACTACCATATTTGGAATTGAGTGGAAACGCCAGGCGGATGCTTCACATTTATACATCCAGTGAAATATCTGCCTCGTTGTTCTATCTGTGGTACCACCGAATATTTAACACAGAATCAGTGCGTTCGACTACCCATACTAACATAGTGTATACTACATACTTAATGAGTATATACTACATACTATTAGTTAATTTTAGTATACTGTAAACGAACGGTATGGTTTCAGTTGAGCGTACTAGCGCTTCGCCTGTCTACTGAAAGTTGATGCTGTTTTTATGCAATCTCTTACTAGCTTGTTAGCATAACAAATTACTAGTTAGACATTTTACGATGTCTGGTGTCTTTGTAAATTCAGTCTGGTGTGCCAGAGTCAGATTGTCAGTTCATAAATTCAGAGAGCTTTGCTCTTGGATGCTCTGGCCGAGGAGTAGGGTTGCAGGTAACCTAGTGGTTAGAGCGTTGGGCCGGTAACCGTAAAGGTTGCTAGATCGAGTCCCCGAGCTGACAAGGTAAAAATGTGTAATTCTGCCCCTGAGCAAGGCAGCTAAACCCACTGTTCAGAGGCCGTCATTGTAAATAAGAATTTGTTCTTAACTGACTTGCCTAAAAGGTTAAATACAATCCAGTGGTCAAGCACTCAAGCTAACGTTGGCTAGCTACTTCCAGACACAAATGAGAGAACACCTCATTCTGACCATTTTTCTTGCCCTAGCAGAGCTGGTTAGGCTGTTTTCATGTTATCCATTGTGTTGGTGACTGTAACTGTGCTGCTGGCAACAGGCCATATTCAACAGGTGTTGAGCATTCGTAAATTCATCAGTTATTCTGCGCTCTGGCACTCAGAAGAGAGTGCTCTGAAATTGAAGTAGAAATCCAGAATTAACAATGTCCATATTCAGACCCTTTGCTGTGAAACTCAAAATTGAGCTCAGGTGTATCCTGTTTCCATTGATCATTCTTGAGATGTTTCAATAACTTGATTTGAGTCAAACTATGGTAAATTCAATTGATTGGACATGATTTGGAAAGGCACACACCTGTCTATATAAGGTCCCACAGTTGACAGTGTATGTCAGAGCAAAAACCAAGAAATGAGGTTAAAGGAATTGTCTGTAGAGCTCCGAGACAGGATTGTGTCGAGGCACAGATAAGGGGAAGGGTACCAAAGCATTTCTGCAGCATTGAAAGTCTCCAAGAACAGTGGGCTCCATCATTCTTAAATGGAAGAAGTTTGGAACCCCCAAGACTCTTCCTAGAGCTAGCCGCCCAGCCAAACTGAGCAATCGGGGGAGAAGCCCCTTGGTCAGGGAGGTGACCAAGAACCTGATGGTCACTCTGACAGAGCTCCAGTGTTCCTCTGGAGATGGGAGAACCTTCCAGAATGACAACCATCTCTGCAGCACTCCACCAATCAGGTCTTTCTGGTAGTGTGGCCAGACGGAAGCCACTCCTCAGTAAAAGGCACATGATAGCTCGCTTGGAGTTTGCCTAAAGACTCGCAGACCATGAGAAATAAGATTCTCTGGTCTGATGAAACCAATATTGAACTCTTTGGCCTGAATGCCAAGATTCACGTCTGGAGGAAACCTCTTGTTCTGGGATAGATTTGCACTTTTAACACCAAAGTACATTCATCTCTAGGAGACAGAACGTGTCTCCTTCCTGAGCAGTATGACGGCTGAGTGGTCCCATGGTGTTTATACTTGCGTACTATTGTTCGTACAGATGAACGTGCTACCTTCAGGCGTTTGGAAATTGCTCCCAAGGATAAACCAGACTTGTGGAGGTCCACCATTTCTTTTCTGAAGTCTTGGCTGATTTCTTTTGATTTTTCCATGATGTGAAGCAAAGAGGCACTGAGTTTGAAGGTAGGCCTTGAAATACATCCACAGGTACACCTCCAATTGACTCAAATGATGTCAATTAGCCTATCAGAGCTTCTAAAGCCATGACATAATTTTCGGTATTTTTCCAAGCTGTTTAAAGGCACAGTCAACTTAGTGTATGTAAACTTCTGACCCACTAGAATGGTGATACAGTGAATTATAAGTGAAATAATCTGTCTGTAAACAATTGTTGGAAAAAATTACTTGTGTCATGCACAAGTAGATGTCCTAACCGACTTGCCAAAAACTATAGTTTGTTAACAAGAAATTTGTGGAGTGGTTGAAAAACGAGTTTTAATGACGCCAACCTAAGTGTATGTAAACTTCCGACTTCAACTGTATATATTAGTGTAGTTTTAGTTATAAAAAATTGTTTGCGAATGCGCCTAACGTTCGCAATTAGCGCTAACTAGCTAATGTTAAATATCCCTGCCCTCGTGGACTTTTTTTTTTTTTATTTATTTCACCTTTATTTAACCAGGTAGGCTAGTTGAGAACAAGTTCTCATTTACAACTGCAACCTGGGCAAGATAAAGCATAGCAGTGTGAACAGAGAACAACACAGAGTTACACATGGAGTAAACAATAAACAAGTCAATAACACAGTAGGGGGGGAAAAATGAGTCTATATACATTATGTGCAAAAGGCATGAGGAGGTAGGCAATAAATAGGCCATAGGAGCGAATAATTACAATTAACACTGGAGTGATAAATCATCAGATGATCATGTGCAAGTAGAGATACTGGTGTGCAAAAGAGCAGAAAAGTAAATAAATAAAACAGTAAGGGATGAGGTAGGTAAATTGGGTGGGCTGTTTACAGTTGGGACTATGTACAGCTGCAGCGATCGGTTAGCTGCTCAGATAGCAGATGTTTAAAGTTGGCGAGGGAAATAAAAAGTCTCCAACTTCAGCGATTTTTGCATTTCGTTCCAGTCACAGGCAGCAGAGAACTGGAAGGAAAGGCGGCCAAATGAGGTGTTGACTTTTGGGATGATCAGTGAGATATACCTGCTGGAGCGCGTGCTACGGGTGGGTGTTGTTATCGTGACCAGTGAACTGAGATAAGGCGGAGCTTTACCTAGCATGGACTTATAGATGACCTGGAGCCAGTGGGTCTGGCAACGAATATGTAGCGAGGACTAGCCGACTAGAGCATACAGGTCGCAGTGGTGGGTGGTATTTACATTTAAGTCATTTAGCAGACGCTCTTATCCAGAGCGACTTACAAATTGGTATAAGGTGTTTTAGTAACAAAACGGATGGCACTATGATAAACTGCATCTAGTTTGCTGAGTAGAGTATTGGAAGCTATTTTGTAGATGACATCGCCGAAGTCGAGGATCGGTAGGATAGTCAGTTTTACTAGGGTAAGTTTGGCGGCGTGACTAGTTAGCATGTCACCGTCCGTGGCTCTGGAGAAAAGCCTTACTACACAAACTATGAGCTAACGTAACTAGGTAGCTAAACGTCAGATAAATACTCCTGCCCTGCTGGGATAACATTAGCTAGCATCTCACCACGTGGAAAAGTGACTACACGAACGGTGAGCTAACATTAACTAGCTGGCTAACTAGCGCTCAAAGGACTTATGGGCTCAATGTTTTCCAATACAAACCATAAACATGACTAATCAAATGACCTGTGAAGTCAGTTATACATGTCAGCAGGGATGGAAATTAAGCTAGCCCGAGTCTAGTACCTTTCAGTCTGGACTAGTAGACAATATGCCAAACCAGCCTGACACAGCAAACATTGCATGCCACCGATTTAGGAACTGAATGTAGAAATTGTGGTCTGCTGGTTAGTGCCTAAAATCTTTATGTTTACATCCCTGCACATCAGTCCCTTTCAGACGATCCCCCTATCACTGTTAGCCTTGAGGTCACTGAGGAGGACCGAGAGTTTTACCTTTCCTCTTGAGAATTTGAGTCAGAAGTACAGTCGCATAACTCATCGCAATGCTTCACCTCTTCTGGCAAATAGTACCCTAAACTGTCCTGATTATCTAGTTGAGCATTCCAGATAATTCCTCCATCCCAGCAGAAATGTCCCATCCACATAGTAGGACTTTAGATGTGCAGATAGACCAAAGCCCAGTCTATTTTACTGTTACTGTAGTCAAGTTGTTGGGTTATAGTATTTAAATATAGATATACCATTTCAGTAATCAACATGGCTAGCTAGTAAATGTAACTATTTTTGGTGGTCTTTCAGACGGGCGAACCTGAAACCGAGTGACAATGCTCGGGTCTGCAGTTGCCATTTTCCGTTGGGAAAGAGAAATGGCCCTGTATTTACCAGAAAAGGAAGCTCCACACAACAAAGGGGGTAAGCAATAATTTAAACATCAGATATATACATTTCTGCGATAAAATGCAATGTGAATTGTTTTACTGAATGAAACTGGGGAGATGCACTCAGACCAGCCTTTGTGATTTAACTTATGAACAGGCAGGAATGACCGGGGCTTTCAGCAAGTAAGACACGGGGTAAGATATAATTTGAACATCACAGATATAAATTCCCAATGTGCCCATGATACAGTTAACTACATTACTTTAGTTGGCTGCTTTGAGCAAAACATATGTTATATAACCTATTCTGGGAGCCTAATTTTTGTGTATGAACTATGTGTAATATTTTTGGGTCCATAGCCTTCCCTGAAAACAGGTACTGACAGGAGGCACGACTAGAACACTGATCCAGTGTACCCTCAAATAAAGGTAAGAACGGAAACTGACTTGTGCAAAAACAATTTACAAGATATTTACAGATGTTCACTGTTGCAGTTGACAAACTCTAATCCAGCAATATAAATCTGCCAGAGGTTGTCATGCTGGATGGGGATGAAGCAAGTGTCCCTTCCAGAGATGTGGAGCTGCCCTTGGACCTGGTGCCAGTAAGGATAGTCTTCACTGAGCCTGTAAGACCCTCCCTCCTCCTGGATATAAAAATCATTCAACTTCACTGCCTCTTCAACGGTAAGGTCCCTTGCACCATATGGACACTTGACCTCCACCACTGCTGTGGTGCCCATCAGACCATCCGGTGAGGCACCCAGGATCCCAGACCATGTGACCCAAAGTCCTGACTCCTGCACATCCATCCTTGTAGCCATATTGAATGCCTTGATGCCCTCCTCTTCTTTATCTGTGCCCCACTTTGCAGACAACACCCCATCTAATGACTAAACACCTTGAAATCAAATCAAATTTTATTGGTCACATACACATGGTTAGCAGATGTTATTGCAAGTGTAGCGAAATGCATTTGTTGTAAGAAATGTGCTATATAAATAGTTTGATTTGATTGATGACATTAGTTTTAGAATATTAATAAACTGTCATTTTCACATGAGAACAAACGCAGTTTTTCCATAAACTTTGAATTGACACCTTGGATTTTATCACTTGACATCAATCATATAGTGGGAAGGATTCTATAAATCAAGACTGTGAATGCATTTACCACTCTGAATAAATAAATGCTGTGCCTTTTGAAGATTTGTCTCGTCATGAAACTACAATACAGGCTAGATGTCTAAAAGTCAATTTTTTGAATGTGAATAGATTTTTAGATTCATTTTCAATGACATTCCAGAACTGAGTAATCACTCATCGACGTCTGGTATCCGGTATTCAATAATTGATTAAGTGGCTCTTTTATTTTAGAATGTTGACAGATGTGTAGAAAACATTGTATTGCTAAGATGCTCAAACTTAATTTAAGAGCTACACTCACCGACACAGGATACACTTTATCCCTCCATGCTGGCCCTGACGAAACTGGTTAATCGCCCTTCACTATAGCTGCACTTCTCAAAATGGCCAGACTTCTAGTGGTCTTCTCCCCTTTTAATGCTCTTATGCTCACCCTTGAAAGATGCCATAAGGTCTGAACTAGACACCAAAGTCGACATACTGTACAAAGACTTATCTAGTCTAAGTAAAACAAAATATTTTTTTTATCTACTGCTCTGCTAACTAGCTAGCTAAAGTGTAGTCAGTGGCTAGCTAAGACATACAAAGGGGACGCACATTCATGGATTGAGCACAAACGTCTCTCTGATCGCGCTGGTGAATGGTAGCTGACAGTGTGATTAGAGATGAGGAGCTCCCTGCAGGAATTCGTAGTCTTGCTGAAGTCTTCTCTGTTGCTAATTAGCATTTTCGAGGAGAATATATTGAGAACACTCGATTTGTCCTAGAGAATTACATGGCTATCAAAACATCACGCCAGGGTAAGCCTACACGAAACACAGACCGTATATGAAGTATTCTAAAATTTAAAAATGATTGGAACCATTACCGGGTTTTCCCGCTAGGTTTTATGGGTATTATATAGTGTCCACTGTGCTATCGATGACCCAGCCCACCTTCTTGGCGTGAGTAATTGCAAGAGAAAAGCGCTATAATCATCATGTACAACAAATGTTTACAAAGGATTGCATTTAATGAACTAAAACATTCTTATGATCAAAGAGGTACATTTAAATGATAAAAGTGAAGAGTTATGGTGTACCTTTTAGATGCTAATTTATCATATTTTAGGTGTTTGTTAACAAACCAAAACGTGACATTCTTGAACAACGGAGACGTGGATGAGTCATCCCCATGTGTCGTTTTGCAGATAACCATCTCTAGATAACTTCAGAAAAAGTTTGAATTTCTGAAGCTTGTGAGAGGCTTTTGATTTTCGCTTATGGGACAATTATCATCAGATTTGGAGATGATGCCTGGTCCAAAGTAAACCACGTTTCCAACGCATACAACCTTGTCGCGATGCACGATGACAGGACATAGATTTACAAAAGTGTTGGATTGGACAGTGTGACTGTCATTGTATACAGGTAAGATGTACAGTCAATGGTACGTGACCGTAAATACGTATGAGTACACCGGTCCGGACCTCGGTCATTTTTAATAATTTGCTAAAAATAAATGTATTTTGTACACAAAGAAAATAAATTACAGGTCAACATATAAATATTGCTCCGAGTATTGATTAAACAAACCTCAGAACGCTAATTTTCTTGATCTGACCGATTTCTAATCGCGCCTGACTCTTTGCTAACGAGTGGAATCATGAACAGTGATTTTTGTTCATTATGTTCGTCTGCGTCCCCGATATATGTGCCTTTTTAGCCGCACATTCACACCAAAGACTACAATATGAAGATAGGCTAAAAGTGCTTCTCCAATACAAATCCCGATCACACTTGTAGGCGATGTCATGGCGTGGTTGGCTAGCTAAACTCATGCGCAGAGACACGTCATCGGGGCAAACGGCCGTTTCGCGCCGAACTGCGCATGTGTAGGCCGTCAAATCAAAGTCACATATGAAGTTGTTTTTGACGAAAAATGTAAGTGTCACTTTCACATGGTTGGAGTAATAACATGTCAAACTACGTAAAACATTGTCTCGAAGCTAGGTTGTACATTTAAGATTTCGAGAAAATTAACAACTAAGGAAGAATGCTTTACTTTCCTCATTGACTTCTCAAACCCCTGGTCTGTTTCGCAAGCGTTCCCTGAAGGTTTAGAACGTCTTTGCTCACGGGCTTTCAAAAGGCTAACTCCGCCCTCTCGGAGAAGGGTGCAATTGCGGCTTGTAATTCGGGGCGTTCCTGCATGTGGCTATTTCTGCATCTACAGGAACCACTCTTTATCCCTATATTGGTATTTTTTTTTAAAGATATATCAGGCGGGGGGGAGTGTATCTTGGGAAATGGCGACTGTGCTTGAATCTGAAAGTGCGGCAAGTGAAGTGTGTGTGATAATGAATGAAAAATAGTGAAATCAAAGAATGGAACAAAATGAGCAAAAGTTGTAGTAGAAGAAAAGTACCGGTCCAATAATACATTTCTTATTGGACTGTGATTTCTGGACAAGACGGTTCATTTGGGAAATCCATTTGTAATACTGAGGACTGTGAAGAAAGCAGCGGGAAAGGTGGATTCAATAAAGGTGACTAGAAGCGGCCTTGTTTTGGTTAATTGTGTCGATGAAGAAGAGAAGAAGCGTGCAATGGATCTGGCAAAATTGCACACGTCAGAAGTACCTGTATTCCTCTTCGGAGTAGGGCGCCTGCCAAAGGAGTTATAGCTGGAGTTTCGTTGTATTTTTTTTTTTAACCTTTATTTAACAAGGCAAGTCAGTTAAGAACAAATTCTTATTTACAATGACAGCCTACCCCAGACAAACCTGGAAGGCACTGGGCCAATTGTGCACCGGTCTATGGGACTCCCGATCACAGCCGGTTGTGATACAGCCCAGGATCAAACCAGGGTCTGTAGTGACGACTCTAGCACTGAGATGCAGTGCCTTAGACCGCTGCGCCACTCGGGAGCCACCGATGAGTACCTTAGTCAGAAAATCCTAGAAGTGGTCAGTGCACTTCGCATGACCCGTATGGTAAATAGAACAAAGGAGAAAAGCCTATCAATATTATTGTGGTTTGAGGAGACTCTACCTGAACATGTGAAACTTGGAAATGTGTGGTGAGAGCATTTGTCCAAACCATTACAGTGTGGTAATTGTAAAGGATATGGTCACGTATCAAATGTTTGCAGATGGGACAAGTATGGTATTGAAGAATCAGGGAATGGAAAATGTGGTGGGGTTCATACTCCGGACTTCCTTGAGTGCCCTGTTAGGCTGAAGGAGGTCAAGGTGTCAAGGATCAGGACTGTGCACCGGATCTCCTATGTGGAGGCGGTGAAGAGAGTTGAAGGGGCAAGAGGAAAGTGTTGAAGATATGGCGGTGGATGCATTGCAACCAGTTGCTAGTGTTTTAAGTCAATTGATTTATCTGGATACAGTCATTGTGAAGAAAGAGGATTCTGTGGCATTTATAGCCACAGTGATTTAATTGTAGAGCACAAGTGTCCAAGAAGCTGAACATCATATCTGCAGCCAATAAGTTTTTGTGGCTCCAAGAGTTCATGGCAAGGACTATTGTAGCTAGGATATGTTCCACCTCACAGGAGTCTTCAGAGACCATGTAGGGACCTGATTTAGATTTTTTGATAGATGGTATGATATTTTATTCATTTTTACCCACATTATTTCATTTTTTTAAATCCTTATTATCATGATCCAATTGTTGCGAACGCCATTACACCATAGAAGAAGAACGGCGACAGGCGGGGGCGCTCCAGTACAGTAGGTGGCGTTAATGTCTATAACGTTGGATGGCAGTAGAAGGGCGACAGCGGTAACGAGTTAGCCGTACAGTGTCCTTCGTCCCCGCATTTCTGTTAACGACAGCGAGGGCAGGTGGGAGTGAAGGACACTGTGTGCTAGCTAAGGCAGCTAGTCCGGTACAATGCAGGTGGGGGCGACACTGTGTGCTAACTAACTAGCAACTTGTTAACTAACACACGGTGTCGCCCCAGCCTCCCGTCTGCTGTGCTAGCGGGAAGCAGGAGCGACATTCGCACCCGCCTGTTACAGTTTTCTCCGGTACGCAGCCGGCCGGAGGCGTGTGCGACACCGTGTGCTAGCTAACTAGTAAGCTAGTATGCTGTCTCCCCAGCCTCCCACCTGCTCTGGTAGCGGTAAGCGGTAGCGACACCGGTAGACCGTGTCCTTCGCCCCTGCCTGTCGCGCACTGTTTTCCGTATTTCAGGTAACGACGTTGAGAGCAGGTTTATTTCCCTTTTGACCCACATTTAAAAGTGTCACAAACATGTAGATTTGGGGAATGCCGACATGCAGGAACGCCCCAAATTGCAGGCTGCAGTTGCACAATATTGCCCTCTAGCACATTGTTTCCCAACCAGGGGTACTATCACCCCTGAATACATGGCCTATCAACGGGGTACCTGAGAAGACTCATGAGACCATAGGCCTACTGGTAAAATGCACACGACGACGGTACTCCAGGCATAGCAAAACTCAGTTGGTCTTACACTAACCGAAAAGGGTTGGGAACCACTGCTCTAGCAGCACAGACGTGAAACGAACTACCCCATCTCCCAGTCGGTGAAGTAGGCAACAAGAGACGCTGCTGAAAGTGTTTTGGTAGATGCTGGACGAGGCAATTTTAAAACCGCACCGCAACAGCGGCCGTGTCAACAGATATCCAAAAACAAACAATATCCGACTCTCGGAGAATGAGTACACAACTGGTAAATAGTCGCTTATATACAGGATACGCAGGGGTGAAAGTACTCTGGTACGGCACCACAGTCAAATAAATAGTTGGGGTACGCCGTACCAATAATACACGAGCCTATCACTAAACAGAATGTAAAGAAAAATGTAGGCTATTACACTATTTTTTTAAATCATTACCGCATGAAAATGAGCGATTGTTCTTGAAAACGGATATAGCCTACGCTCCCAAATGCGATGTGGTTCGAAGAGGACACTTAACATTTTTCCAAGGCAGAGATTAGGTGGCGCCACCGAGACGCGTGCGTACAGCAGTAGATTCTGGCCAAATGTCATTGCACTTTTTGGTGTTTTGTGTAATATGTCTATTTCCATTTACCACTGTTTGGAGGCTGGATATGTTGCGAGTGGTTGAACGTGCGCAGGTAGCCTAGTAAAGGAGCCTTTTGAAGTGATTGTTTGACAATCAGATAACATCATGACTGGTTGTGTTTATGCCACGGTAAATGTAATACGTTAAAAAAATGTAATGACAGATCTTTACGACTAGGCCCACAGAGATGCTATTGAATGAATAGGGATTAATCTACCTTCACCCCTGTAGGTCAGTTCAGTGGCTAGCTGCCAACAGATATTTCTATTGCAGTAACGTTGAAGGGCTTTGGCTAGTATTACATAATCCGTTAGAAGGATGAAGTATGTCTAACGTTAAATGGCGCATACCTCAGCAGGAGAAAAAAAGACGCAAAATTCTCATAACTTTACTTTACAGAAAGTAGGCAACTGAGACAAACAGTGATGTGGGCATGTGGTGCTCATTGGTGAGGTTGAGGCAGCAATGCATGCAGAGGAGACAGTTTAGTACAGTGATTCCCAAACTTGGTGTCGGGGCCCCATGTGTGGTCCCCTGAGAAACCGGGTTAAACAAAGAACTTAAATATCTCCACATGGCCCATCTTCCTTATAGGCCTACATTAAAATGCAATCAATTCTCGCGATCACCCATACGTAAAATGTATGCACGCATGACTGTAAGTCACTTTGGATAAAAGCGTCTGCTAAATGCCATATATATTAATATGAAAATCTCCACATGGCCCATCGTTTTATAGGCCTACATTAAAATGCAAACAATACAGCTCTAAAAATGTCCTACGTATTTGTTTCCGCGCTAATGCTACATGTCAGTGTGAATAATTTCTCATATTTCCACCGTTTCAGGGCTATAACATTACAGCTGTATAGCTAATAGGCTATGTGTTTGTAGTTCAACTGAGGTGAATTAACCTATGGCAGTCTAGGTGATAATGGCTGGGATCATTTTTGCTTGTTTTTGTTGTTCTCCAAATAGCGTTTTAAAAGTTTTCTAATTGTTTAGAAATGCAGTTAAGCTGACAACTGCAATGCAATGGCAGTAATGGAAAATCTCTTCTGACTTGCCCTTTGTAAAGATGGGGATCTGAAAGATTGTGGAGGCAATTTATCCTGCTCGTCAAATTGTCTTTTCCAGACGGATGTCTTGGACTGAAGGAGAGGTATGTGAAAGCTTATTGAAATGACATTGTGCTTTCATATAGATTTATTGTGGCAAACAATAACGTAGACCTAATTCATCATACTCAAACCAAGTTCTATTTTCTTAAAGGAGTAGTTAGGTAGGTAGTTACCAATAAAGGCGGCATTCCGAGTTAATCAACGTTTCCCCCCATATTTTATTACAGTGTATCTGAAATCTGCAAGGCTGTTGGGATCTCCTTACGGATGGGTGTGGGCAAAGACTCTCCCCTTACGCCGCTGAGCCGTCCTACTTGGAGTCCCCTCCACGTCCATCTCCATCCCATTTAGCCACAGTAGCCATATCCTGATCGCTGGCTCCAAGATGGATCCTTTGGGAACAATGCACTTCACCACTATCGACTATGTCATATTTGCCCTTTTGCTGGTGGCATCCATGGGCATAGGGCTGTATTACGCCCTGTCAGGGGGTCGACAGCGCACCACTCAGGAGTTCCTGCTAGCGGACCGGAGCATGAGCTGCCTTCCTGTATCCCTGTCACTTATCGCTACATTTCAGTCAGCGGTGGCTATAGTGGGCGTGCCGGCAGAGATCTATACCCATGGCACTCAGTACTGGTTCATAGGCTGTGCTTACATCTTGGGCCTATTAATTCCAGCACACGTTTTCATTCCTGTGTTCTACAGGCTGCATCTTACCAGCGCTTACCAGGTACATACTGTAGGCTCTTTGCAAACTTAGCTCAAGATGGAGAGAAATCTTTGGAATTAAAATATGTAGGCTAATACCAGTTGAAATGTATAGACCTAGCTTTTAAACCCTGCTAAGGAGTTTACATAGTTTTGGTTTCTGGTAGGGAAATAAATAATGAATAAATACATTCTGAGTATACTGATGTGTATATCACTTAGTGATAGTATTGTTTCTTTTCAGTATCTGGAACTGCGCTTTAGCAAACCAGTGCGTATCTGTGGAACACTTACCTTCATCTTTCAGACAGTAAGGTCCATACATACCAGATGCAATAATAAAAACAAAAACAAGTAAAAGAAAGAATTTATAAATGTTGTAGATTATCAGTTTTCCCGCTGATATGACTACTGCTATCTCTTGCAGGTCATCTATATGGGTGTTTGTGTGTACACTCCGGCCCTAGCACTCAATGCAGGTCAGTAATTTAGGCTTTGGTTTTAGGATTTAAAGACAGTGATAAGTTTTAACACTTTAATGGCGGGTTATGGCTGTCTCCAAGAAACAGATTAAGCGTAGTCCAGGACTTAAATGCAACACTGGACATTCTCAGTTGAAAGAGCTTTTTATTCCAGGGCTTAAATGCAACACTGGATATTCTCAGTTGAAAGAGCTTTTTTGTCCAGGACTTAAATGCATCAAGGGACATTCTCAGTTGAAAGAGTTTCTTATTCCAGGACTAGGCTTAATCTGTGTCTGGGAAACCGGACATGTTACTGTGTTTTGTGCCATGAGTAGGTTATCTAGAACTGTGCAAAATGCACATTATGAATGAGTAAAGGTTGCTTAATTTGGTTCCATGCTTCCCTATAGTTACTGGCTTTGATCTATGGGGAGCAGTACTGGCCACTGGACTGGTGTGTACACTGTATACTACTCTGGTAAGTTGTTCTTTGTCATTTTCAGAGTTTGTAAATAAGCTGTTATTACACAATGGTAAATAAACTGGAAATATTACATAATCTAAAGTACAAATAAATACAAATACTCATGAAAATCTTTTTGTTTAACGTTGACATTATGAAATGTCATTGCAAAGTGTCCTTTTTTCGCTATATCTTTGGATGTAACATCAGCCATTATAAGCTTGAAGCCTATACGATAATAGGCTCTGTGCCTCTGTGTTGTACCTGGTCCTGACAGGGAGGCCTGAAGGCAGTGATCTGGACAGATGTCTTCCAGACCATAGTGATGTTTGCTGGCCAACTGGCGGTCATCGTGGTGGGGGTCCAGCAGACTGGAGGGTTAGCAGAGGTCTGGAGGAAGGTCTGGGAGGGGAACCGTATCTCTGGCATAGAGTGAGTGGACTGGTTACTATCTTCATGTATTCAAGCGATGACTGGCAATCCTGTTTGAAGTTTGATTTTAAGGACATCTTAAATTCCATGTTCCAATTCCAAAGTTCCAGTTCTAATATTCCAATTCTATGTTCCCCCTCTTGTCATGTCTGTTCTATAGCCTGAATCCTGACCCTACGGAGAGGTACACGTTCTGGACCCTGGGGGTGGGAGGGGTCTTCCTGATGCTGTCTCTGTACGGGGTGAACCAGGCCCAGGTCCAGAGATACCTCAGCTCCAAGACCGAGAGGGAAGCCATCATGTAAGACTGCATGTACCACACTCCATACACAACACCACATCACGGTGCATACACATGGAATCATGTGGTAATACCATGGTAATGGTATGGATACTGACCTATTTTAACGCATTGTGATTCTGCAGGTCTTGCTACATGGTGTTTCCCTCTCTACAGGTAGCTCTAGCTCTGAGCTGTGTCATGGGGCTGGTCATGTTCGCACGTTACTGTGGGGAGGACCAATTTCACAAAATAGGCAACTTATCAAAAAATGAGGTCAGTAGAAGTGTGTGTGTTATTATTTTGGTCTTTCAGAGTGCATCATTAGAGTATTATAGCTTGTGGATTAAGTAATATGCAATTTAGCAGTCAGCAGATGTTTTTATTCAAAATTACCTATAGCACAGTGGCACTCACTACATTTTTTGTGTCTGTGATCTCCAGTGAGAATTGAACCCACAAACCTGGTGTAGCTAGTGCCACACTCTTACCTACAGTACACCAACCATTATGTGTTCTCTATCCACAGATGGTGTTATACTTTGTTATGGACATGCTGCAGGATATACCTGGTCTGTCTGGACTGTTTATAGCTTGCTTATTTAGTGCAGCTCTCAGGTATGTCAATCAATCAATATTTTTAACACCCTTTGTCACAAAGGGCTTTACATTAACCCAGCCTAGACATCCAGAACAAACAGAAGCATAGGATCAGAAGAGTGCTTTGGTGTTGACACTTAGTTTAATGTTTGTCTCCACAGCACCATCTCGTCAGCCTTTAACTCTCTGGCCACAGTGACCTTGGAGGACCTGATCAAACCACACTGCTCATCCATGACAGAGGCAAGGGCCACCCTGCTCTCCAAGGGACTGGGTACGTTGAGATCTCCTGGGCCCTGTCCAGAAACAACCCCATAGACCTTATCCCCTAGGACCCAGCCACTTCATGTACAGTAGATCAGATCAAGTGCCTATGGGTTAGGGACTAGAGGTTGTTTCTGAACGGGGCCCTGCTCACTGTTGACAGTGTGTCTTTTAACTTATTTGTAAGTTCTACATCATGCTTTCCTCACTTTATCTGTGAGATGTTTTCTAAGACAGCATGTTTTCTAAGACAGCACTCGTATAATATCAACATTAAAGAGGGACATTTACTTTTTCTGTTTCTGAACTAGCATGTTCATATGGACTGATTTGCCTGGCTATGGCCTATTTAACCCACTTGATGAGTGATTCCGTTTTGCAAGTAAGGACAACATTTGATATATTTTAATAACTTACTGTATTTAGTTAAAACTCAAATATTATGTCTGATTCTGACATTTTTGTATTTATTTAAATTCAAGGCTGTTTTCAAAATCTTTGGAATGGTTGGTGGTCCTCTTCTTGGCATCTTCTGTCTCGGGATGTTCTTTCCTTGGGCTAACTCTACTGTAAGTACTCAATGTATATAGTGAGGGCATACATTTTTAGTATGTGAATGTGATCCCTGTGGGAATCAAACTTAGCGTCACGCCGGGTTACTCTAAAACCACTTTGTGACAACTGCTGATGTAAAAAGGTCAAGACTCAATCAATACATTTGATTGATTGATGTACTGTGTTTCTCCAGGGTGCCCTGGCAGGTTTGGGGTCAGGCCTGGCGATGGCCTTCTGGGTGGGCATCGGGAGCATCGTAACCCGTACCTCTGGTGGTTCTGCTGCTGTGTCTCATTTCAACTGCACTGCTGTACAACTCTCAGGAAACATCACCACAGCCATAGGGACTGCACTCAATAGTACTGCTGTGCCTACTAGTACATCCAGGTAAGAGTCTTGAGTGTATCATGAAAAGCTCTGTACAAATAAAATGTACCTGTCATAAGAGGCAAACAACAACTAATAATCAGATAATCTTAATTAAAGTATTCTATTTAGTTTGCTCATAGATTTAAATGTATTTTTTTTTTGTCACTGGCCTACACAATACCCCATAATGTCAAAATGGAATTATGTTTTTAGACATTTTTACAAATGAATTAAAAATTAAAAGCTGAAATGTTTGGAGTCAAGTATTCAACCCCTTTGTTATGGAAAGCCTAAATAAGTTCAGGAGTAGAAATGTGCTCTTAACAAGTCACATAATAAGTGTGCAATAAGGTCTCCCGCGGGACGGTTGAGCTAACTTAGGCTAATGCAATTAGCATGAGGTTGTAAGTAACAAGAACATTTCCCAGGACATAGACATTTCTGTTATTGGCAGAAAGCTTACATTTTTGTTCATCTAACTGCACTGTCCAATTTACAGTATGCTATTACAGTGAAAGAATACCATGCTATTGTTTGAGGAGAGTGCACAGTTATGAACTAGAAAGTTATTAATAAACCAATTAGGCACATTTGGGCAGTCTTGATACAACATTTTGAACAGAAATACAATGGTTCATTGGATCAGTCTAAAACTTTGAATATACACTGCTGCCATCTAGTGGCCAAAATCAAAATTGCGCCTAGATTCCTAAGTCATATATTGGCCTTTCTCGTGCATTTCAACAATGATGATACAAAAAAACGCATGTTTTTTCTTTGTATTATCTTAAACCAGTATTATATTCTCCTATATTATTTTAACAATTGCACAAACTGCAAAGTGTTTCCTTTCAAATGGTATCAAGAATATGCATATCCTTCCTTCAGGTCCTGAGCAACAGGCAGTTATATTTGGATATGTCATTTTAGGCGGGGGAAGAAGAAGGAGAAAAAAAAAGGGTCCGATCCTTAATTAACATGATTTTTTAATGAATGAATGTAAGGTCCTTAAGTCGGGCAGTGAATTTCAAACACAGATTCAACCACAAAGACCAGGGAGGTTATCCAATCCTTGTAAAGAAGGGTACCTATTGGTAGATGAGTAAAAATACAAAAATGCAGACATTGAATATCCCTTTGAACATGGTGAAGTTATTAATTACAACTTTGGATGGTGTGTCAATACACCCAGTCACTACAAAGATACAGGCGTCCTTCCTAACTCAGTTGCTGGAGTGAAAGAAAACATGCTCAGGGATTTCACCATGAGGCCAATGGTGACTTTAAAACAGTAACAGAGTTTAATGTCTGTGATGATAGGAGAAAACCACTGAGAATGGATCAACAACATTGTAGTTACTCCACAAAACTAACCTAATTGACAATACAGAACACGCATCCTGTTTGCAATAAGGCACTAAAGTAACACTGCAAAAAATGTGGCAAAGCAATTCACTTTTTGTCCTGAAAACAAAGTGTTATGTTTAGATCCAATACAACACATTACTGAGTACCACTCTCCACATTTTCAAGCATAGAAACAAAACAAAATGTGGAATAAGTCAAGGGTTATGAATACTTTCTGAAGGCACTGTAGATGCAAATTTGTAATACATTTTGTGATTGTATATTAACTGTATGTCTTTCAACTGTTCTTTAGCCAACCAATGGGTCTGCAGAGATTCTACTCCTTATCCTTCATGTGGTACAGTGCTCTCAGCTCTTTCACTGTGGTGATCACAGGGTTGATCGTTAGCTTTCTCACAGGTAGGGGAGAGCTCTTGATCATTACCATAGAAGATGCACTCAGGGCTGGTTTTCCAGATACATATTAAACCTACTCCTGGACTAAAAAGCATGCAATGGAGATTGAGATTTTTCATTGAGCATGCCTTTTACTCAGGGACTACACTTAATCTCTGTCGTGAAAATGTTTGGTCTAATTTACCAAACAGATTCGGAATCAAGTTAATCTAATTGGTTGGATTTTATCTTTAATTTAAGGACCAATGAAAGAGGAGGATGTGACCCCAGGCACTCTGTATCCTCTGTTGGGCAACATGCTGTTCTTCGTACCAGAAAACCTCAAACAGAATCTGTGCTGCGCCACCCCACTGGGGCACAGGGTAAGTCAACAGAGCACATGGGCTCATCACACTCACAGTTCAGGATTGTGTTCATTAGTGGAAACCACATAAAAAAAGCAACAAAACGTTTTGCAAAAAAAACAAGTATTTATTAATTATTGGACAAGGTCTGGTCCCCAGGGCTGCATTCAGCAGGCACAACATAATGGAACGTTCGGATAGAAATATGTTATGTTTGTCTGACGTGTAGAATAAGGAATCACGTCAGTTCCATTCATGACGTTTCTATCTGCAGCATTCCACAATGTTTGCTTCCTGAAGGTTCCCCTGGTGCATTTATAGCAGAGGGGGCTATTTATTCAAGGTAGGCTGGAATTCAATCATTGCCGATAATAAGATTTCCACACTGCACTTTCAGCAAGTGTGTACAGCAGACACAAATGTTTAAAAGTCCATTGTGGAAAACCCACCTTCGTCAATGATTGAACTCTGGCTTCAGTTAAAATATGTTATATTGTTTTGTCATTATGGCTAGCAACACTCAAGTCCTATTGTTTTGGGTCTGTGTGAGACATTTCAACCAAGCTACAGTGCCTTCAGAAAGTATTCACACCCCTTTACTTTTTACACATTTTATTGTTACAGTATTGACTCAGGTGTGAATACTTATGTAAATTGAATATTTCAGTATTTATTTTCAATAAATTAGCAAACATTTCTAAAAACATGTTTTCACTTTGTCATTATGGGGTATTGTGTGTAGATGGGTGAGAAAAAAAAACATATTTAATCCATTTTGAATTCAGGGGGTATGAATACTTTCTGAAGGCACTATGTGCTATTGTATCAAGGGTACTTAACATTACCCATTATCTTATCTCAACGTGAATTATCTCTTGGTGAGTTGTTTATAGTGTATGTTTTTGTACGAGTAGCCATTCATCCAGGAATGTCCACCTGCACAACACAAGGAAAGTAATGTTCAGGCCGTCTACACAGAAGAAGAAGAGGAGAGGCAGAACTTTCTACCCACTTCCACCACACCTGTTATGGAACACGAGACAACTGTGTGATGCACAGAGACACTTCCATAACCTCATGTTATGTCGCGGCCCACGGAGCAGTGAAATGGTCCACACCATTTCATGTCACTGTTTTTCACAGAGGACCTGTTCTTTTGAGGAGATGATGCTCCGAGGGGAGAAGTGTTGTCGGGAGTGACTCTTATTTTAAAGCTTTGCTCCAGCTTCAGGTTTTTAATTCAAGTGACTGGATAAAAAATGCACTGGTACTGTAAATGTATATTGTACATGACGCATGGCAAGACCAAATAAACGTAGAGTATTACGTATTCTGGAAATCAAAAAGATAAACCCGAGGCCATATTATCTAGTTCTGAGGAATTCAGATATGAATGGACCGGATGTATAAATGCAAAAAATCCGGTTTATGTTTCCACTCATTACCAAATATGGTGATAAGAGGAAACCCAGTGGCCGGCAGTGGGAGAAGAAGGATTTTGGCCGACATTCTGCCAATTTTCAACAACCAAACATTTTATCTCCATACAGTTTTCTGTTTCTAAAACTACAATCTGTACCCAACTGAGAGGACTGCATTTTGTAGACTTTACCCTTTGCCAAAGTTTGAAAAAAGTTGTTTAGGAGTGCAAGGGTGAATTGAGTTATTATTGCACACCCACACTTTAGAATAGGCATTCCCTAACAGAAATATGCAAATTAATGCTAGAACGTGCCAATAGGATCTCACTAGCTTGTGCTTGGCTCTTCCCACCTCCTTGCTTGTCCTGCCCACTATGATTAATTTGCTCCCATTGGAAACTACAGGCTCTGTTCGATCTTGGGTTAGTTATATCTTTGATATCACTATGCTGCTGTCAATGAGAAAATATCTTTATTTGTGGAACTGAGTAGTTGTTCTTTCAATAATGTGTTCCAGTGAACAACTTTGTCATGTTGGCCCGTTGTGTCGAAGCAGAAAATATTTTTTGTAAAGTTTTACTGAGATGTTTGTTAGAAAAATCTTAAATAAACATTTCAATGTATTTCAGGTTTCACAGTCCTTTACTGCTGTTGATAATTTCTTTATTAGGAACAGTATAATTATCTATTCGTTTTTTTGTGTAACGTTTTGAGTTGGCAGGGAAAGGCAGTGTTACTGAATATCCAGTGAGTAGGAGACTCGGATGTGATGAAGTTGGTAGAGATTAATGGGGAGGAGAGGAAGCCTGCCCTCTTGGAGGTATGGTACAAAATAAATAAATAAATAAAAAATAAATAAAATATTGAAATTTAAATGTTTTTTTAGAGTAAAGTACATCGAAAAAAATCAAAACAAAACTGCAAACTGAATAGGAGACCAAACAAGCAGCAAACAAAGAAGAAAGGCTTTTGAAAAAGTAACAATTTTTCATAAAATTATACCGTTTTCTTAGCTAGCTAAGTTGTTTACCTGTTGCTAGGCAGTTGCTAGGGACATTCCTGAAAGAAGCTAGCTAGCTAACAAGGAGTGTCTAGTTGGCAGAAGAGAAGAAGGGACAAAGAAGGGACAAAGTGGGACAAAATAAGGACAGAAGAAAAGGGAAAGGGGACATTAAGGTGAAGCAGTCCTCTAAAAGACACAAAAGACAATAATACAAGAAACAACACTTCATTGCCTCTCCTCTACGATACGCACTTCCGGTTTGGTTTGGAGCGAGTAGTTGCATTCCGCTTTGCTCCACAGGTAGTATTACAGGTAGTATTACATTTCATTTCATTACAGTACAACAGTTTGATTTGTTTGATCTTAGCTGGCTACATAGCCGTCTTTGTATCCAAGATAATTGTGTAGTCTAGAGTAATTGTCGAGGTTACCTAGCCAGTTAGAGGTTACCTAGCCAGCTACAATTTCAAACAAAGTCAACAACGCAGCCACTGCTAGCTAGCCTATTTCACCAGCCAGCAGTACTATATCATTTTAGTCAATAAGATTTTTTGCAACGTAAGCTTAACTTTCTGACATTCGAGACGTGTAGTCCACTTGTCATTCCAATCTCCTTTGCATTAGCGTAGCCTCTTCTGTAGCCTGTCAACTATGTGTCTGTCTATCCCTGTTCTCTCCTCTCTGCACAGACCATACAAACGCTTCACACCGCGTGGCCGCTGCTACTCTAACCTGGTGGTCCCAGCGCGCACGACCCACGTGGAGTTCAGGTCTCAGGCAGCCTCGGAACTGCCGATCTGCGGCCAACAAGGCAGAGTTCATCTCAGCCTATGCTTCCTCCGTCCCTCGACTTCTTGGCACTGATGGAAACATGGATTACCACTGATAACACTGCTACTCCTACTGCTCTCTCCTCGTCTGCCCACGTGTTCTCGCACACCCCGGAGCTTCTGGTCAGCGGGGTGGTGGCACTGGGATCCTCATCTCTCCCAAGTGGACATTCTCTCTTCTCCCCTGACCCATCTGTCTATCGCCTCCTTTAATTCCATGCTGTCACAGTTACCAGCCCTTTCAAGCTTAACATCCTTATCATTTATCGCCCTCCAGGTTCCCTTGGAGAGTTCATCAATGAGCTTGACGCCCTGATAAGTTCCTTTCCTGAGGATGGCTCACCCTCACAGTTCTGGGTGACTTTAACCTCCCCACGTCTACCTTTGACTCATTCCTCTCTGCCTCCTTCTTTCCACTCCTCTCCTCTTTTGACCTCACCCTCTCACCTTCCCCCCCTACTCACAAGGCAGGCAATACGCTTGACCTCATCTTTACTAGATGCTGTTCTTCCACTAATCTCATTGCAACTCCCCTCCAAGTCTCCGACCACTACCTTGTATCCTTTTCCCTCTCGCTCTCATCCAACACTTCCCACACTGCCCTACTCGGATGGTATCGCGCCGTCCCAACCTTCGCTCTTCTCTCCCCGCTACTCTCTCCTCTTCCATCCTATCATCTCTTCCCTCTGCTCAAACCTTCTCCAACCTATCTCCTGATTCTGCCTCCTCAACCCTCCTCTCCTCCCTTTCTGCATCCTTTGACTCTCTATGTCCCCTATCCTCCAGGCCGGCTCGGTCCTCCCCTCCTGCTCCGTGGCTCGACGACTCATTGCGAGCTCACAGAACAGGGCTCCGGGCAGCCGAGCGGAAATGGAGGAAAACTCGCCTCCCTGCGGACCTGGCATCCTTTCACTCCCTCCTCTCTACATTCTCCTCTTCTGTCTCTGCTGCTAAAGCCAATTTCTACCACTCTAAATTCCAAGCATCTGCCTCTAACCCTAGGAAGCTCTTTGCCACCTTCTCCTCCCTCCTGAATCCTCCTCCCCCTCCTCCCCTCCTCCCTCTCTGCTGATGACTTCGTCAACCATTTTGAAAAGAAGGTCGACGACATCCGATCCTCGTTTGCTAAGTCAAACGACACCGCTGGTCTGCTCACACTGCCCTACCCTGTGCTTTGACCTCTTCTCCCCTCTCTCTCCAGATGAAATCTTGCGTCTTGTGACGGCCGGCCGCCAACAACCTGCCCGCTTGACCCTATCCCTCCTCTCTTCTCCAGACCATTTCCGGAGACCTTCTCCCTTACCTCACCTCGCTCATCAACTCATCCTTGACCGCTGGCTACGTCCCTTCCGTCTTCAAGAGAGCGAGAGTTGCACCCCTTCTGAAAAAACCTACACTCGATCCCTCCGATGTCAACAACTACAGACCAGTATCCCTTCTTTCTTTTCTCTCAAAAACTCTTGAACGTGCCGTCCTTGGCCAGCTCTCCTGCTATCTCTTTCAGAATGACCTTCTTGATCCAAATCAGTCAGGTTTCAAGACTAGTCATTCAACTGAGACTGCTCTTCTCTGTGTCACGGAGGCGCTCCGCACTGCTAAAGCTAACTCTCTCTCCTCTGCTCTCATCCTTCTAGACCTATCGGCTGCCTTTGTACTGTGAACCATCAGATCCTCCTCTCCACCCTCTCCGAGCTGGGCATCTCCGGCGCGGCCCACGCTTGGATTGCGTCCTACTGACAGGTCGCTCCTACCAGGTGGCGTGGCGAGAATCTGTCTCCGCACCACGTGCTCTCACCACTGGTGTCCCCCAGGGCTCTGTTCTAGGCCCTCTCCTATTCTCGCTATACACCAAGTCACTTGGCTCTGTCATATCCTCACATGGTCTCTCCTATCATTGCTATGCAGACGACACACAATTAATCTTCTCTTTCCCCCTCTGATAACCAGGTGGTGAATCGCATCTCTGCATGTCTGGCAGACATATCAGTGTGGATGACGGATCACCACCTCAAGCTGAACCTCGGCAAGACGGAGCTGCTCTTCCTCCAGGGAAGGACTGCCCGTTCCATGATCTCGCCATCACGGTTGACAACTCCATTGTGTCCTCCTCCCAGAGTGCTAAGAACCTTGGCGTGATCCTGGACAACACCCTGTCGTTCTCAACTAACATCAAGGCGGTGACCCGTTCCTGTAGGTTCATGCTCTACAACATTCGCAGAGTACGACCCCTGCCTCACGCAGGAAGCGGCGCAGGTCCTAATCCAGGCACTTGTCATCTCCCGTCTGGATTACTGCAACTCGCTGTTGGCTGGGCTCCCTGCCTGTGCCATTAAACCCCTACAACTCATCCAGAACGCCGCAGCCCGTCTGGTGTTCAACTTTCCCAAGTTCTCTCACGTCACCCCGCTCCTCCGCTCTCTCCACTGGCTTCCAGTTGAAGCTCGCATCCGCTACAAGACCATGGTGCTTGCCTACGGAGCTGTGAGGGGAACGGCACCTCCGTACCTTCAGGCTCTGATCAGGCCCTACACCCAAACAAGGGCACTGCGTTCATCCACCTCTGGCCTGCTCGCCTCCCTACCTCTGAGGAAGTACAGTTCCTGCTCAGCCCAGTCAAAACTGTTCGCTGCTCTGGCACCCCAATGGTGGAACAAACTCCCTCACGACGCCAGGTCAGCGGAGTCAATCACCACCTTCCGGAGACACCTGAAACCCCACCTCTTTAAGGAATACCTAGGATAGGATAAAGTAATCTTCTACACCCCCCCCCTTAAAAGAGTTAGATGCACTATTGTAAAGTGGTTGTTCCACTGGATATCATAAGGTGAATGCACCAATTTGTAAGTCGCTCTGGATAAGAGCGTCTGCTAAATGACTTAAATGTAAATGTAAATGGTACACCATCACATATCTGGTCAAACAAAGACAACATGGGGACAAAAAAACAACAAGGGAAGAAATTATATTGATATCGCCGGAAAAATTGTTAAAAGTTTGTAATAAACATTGGAAATCTTTCTCACCAGAGCTCACAATAAAAACTGCAATTCAGTCAAGACAAATGTGCGGACAATGCTACATCAACCCTATACAGTACAGCATTGGTATAATAACAACCCTCATTGTGGAGCCAAAACACAATGTTGAAGGGATAGTTAGCCCAAATTATTTCAGTTAGATGGTTTCCTACCCTTATAATAGTAGTAGACCATTTTTACTAATGTTGTAATTTGGATGCACTAACCATTTTATTGCTAACAACTGGTTCTAGATTGGCGTTACTATCGGAAAGATACATGAACTAAATAAGTAAAGACAATAGAAATTGCAGTGCCTTCGGAAAGTATTCAGATCCCTTGAGTTCTAAGGTTACAACCTTAATCTAAAATTGATTAAATCGTTTTTTCCCCCTCATCATTCCACACACACTACCCCATAATGACATAGCAAAAACAGGTTTTTAGAAATGTTTGCTAATTTATTATTAATAACACTGAAATATTACATTTACATAAGTATTCAGACCCTTTACTCAGTATTTTGTTCAAGCACCTTTGGCAGCAATTACAGCCTTGAGTCTTCTTGGGTATGATGCTACAAGCTTGGCACACCTGTATTTGAGGAGTTTCTCCCATTCTCTGCAGATCCTCTCAAGCTCTGTTAGGTTGGATGGTGAGCGTTGCTGCGCAGCTACTTTCAGTGGTGGTTTGGTGGTTCCAAACTTTTCTCTCCAGAGATGTTTGATCAGGTTCAAGTCCGGGCTCTGGCTGGACCAAAAAGACATTCAGAGACTTGTTCTGAAGCCACTCTTGTGTTGTCTTGGCTGTGTGCTTAGGGTCGATGTCCTGTTGGAAGGTGAACCTTCGCCCCAGTCTGAGTTCCTGAGTGCTAACTAGCTATTCACCAAGCATGGTTTCCGCTGATTCACTCACCTGTGAGGAGGACTATCCTACTGCAGTTTTAACTAGCACTGCAATCACTATTAGACATTGTGGCCCCATATGCATTTGCTGGTTGTCTTTCCTTTGGGTTTTGTCGTGTACGGTCTACACAGTGCATTTATTTATTTATTTATTTTTTATTTAACCTTTATTTAACTAGGCAAGTCGGTTAATTAAGAACAGATTCTTATTTACAATGACGGCCTACACCGGCCAAACCCATACGACGCTGGGCCAATTGTGCGCCGCCCTATTGGACTCCCAATCACGGCCGGTTGTGATACAGCCTGGATTTTTAGAGTTGAAGAATACCAACTACAGATACACATGCTTGTTAGAGCATCTCGAAGACTAAATTCAATATAGAATCAGTTTGACGAGGTGAAAAAGTATTATGTTTTACTATTGTAACATGCAGTGATGAGAATTCTATTGTCACCTTCAGTAGCCCATGCTTTTGCCATAGATGGTAGAGTTCTTGTCTCTGGACCACACAAACTTCTCTCTCTATACATCGGTTGGCTACATTAGTGACCAGGGTGGGATCCTTTCGATATACCTATGGGGCCTGGGCACACAAATGCTCCCCGGACCGTATTGAGACTTAGGAAATGAAGTGGGTATACTTTGCCTGCCCGGCAAAGGAAAGGCACCATGTGGGTTTTCCTATATTTTCAGGTTTTCACTCTCAATATCCAAACCTTTCGCCCACATCAACCCTTAAACCACATCAACCTACCATTTATGAGGTCTGGGGAAAAATGTGATATAAAAAAACGAGTTGGAGGGTGTAGTTGCCCTTTTAATTCAGAGGTGTTACTGTACTATGTATGCTTCCTGTTCTTGAGTCTCTGCTGCAGGTCAGTCTTGGGTAGACTGTTCAGAGAGTGTATTCCTCACTTATCATAGGTATCCTGAATGCATAGAGGGTATATACAGGGAATATTAGGTGTTAATAACATAAGTACTTTAATAAGTAATATTTATTTCCATTCCCCATGAATGTATAATATATCAAATCAAATTTTATTAGTCACACGCGCCGAATACAACAGGCGTACAACCTTACAGTGAAAGCTTACTTACAAGCCCCTAACCAACAATGCAGTTTAAAAAAATACAGATAAGAATAAGAAATAAAAGTAACAAGTAATTATAGAGCAGCAGTAAAATAACAATAGCGAGACTATATACAGGGGGGTACCGGTTAGTTGAGGTAATATGTAAATGTAAGTAGAGTTATTAAAGTGACTATGCATAGATGATAACAACAGAGAGTAGCAGCGGTGTAAAATGGGGGGGGCAATGCAAATAGTCTAGGTAGCCATTTGATTAGATGTTCAGGAGTCTTATGGCTTGGGGGTAGAAGCTGTTTAGAAGCCTCATGGACCTAGACTTGGTGCTCCGGTACCACGCTCTGGTACCGGTAAAAGAGAGAACCGTCTTTGACTAGGGTGGCTGGAGTCTTTGACAATTTCTAGGGCCTTCCTCTGACACCGCCTGGTATAGAGGTCCTGGATGGCAGGAAGCTTGGCCCCAGTGATGTACTAGGCCGTTCGCACTACCTCATGTAGTGCCTTGCAGTCGGAGGCTGAGCAGTTGCCATACCAGGCAGTGATGCAACCAGTCAAGATGCTCTCGATGGTGCAGCTGTTGAATCTTTTGATGCCAAATCTTTTCAGTCTCCTGAGGGGGAATAGGTTTTGTTGTGCCCTCTTCATGACTGTCTTGGTGTGCTTGGACCATGTTAGTTTGTTGGTGATGTGGACACCAAGGAACTTGAAAATCTCAACCTGTTCCACTGCAGCCCCGTAGATGAGAATGGGGGCGTGCCCGGTCCTCTTTTTCCTGTAGTCCACAATCATCTCCTTAGTCTTGATCACGTTGAGAGAGAGGTTGTTGTCCTGGCACCACACGGCAAGGTCTCTGACTTCCCTATAGGCTGTCTCGTCGTTGTCAGTGATCAGTCCTACCACTGTTGTGTCATCGGCAAACTTAATGATGGTGTTGGAGTCGTGCCTGTTCGTGCAGTCATGAGTACAGGAGGGGACTAAGCACGCACCCCTGAGGGGTCTCCGTGTTGAGGATCAGCGGCCCGTCAGGAAGTCCAGGATCCAGTTGCAGAGGGGGGTGTTTAGTCCCAGTGTCCTTAGCTTATTGATGAGCTTTGAGGGCACTATGGTGTTGAACGCTGAGCTGTAGTCAATAAATAGCATTCTCACATAGGTGTTACCGGGGCGGCAGTTAACACCTATGTGAGTGGTTAGAGCGTTCGACTAGTAACCGAAAGGTTGCAAGATTGAATCCCAGAGCTGACAAGGTAAAAATCTGTCGTTCTACCCCTGAACAAGGCTGTTAACCCACTGTTTCTAGGCCGTCATTGAAAATAAGAATTTGTTCTTAACTGACTTGCCTAGTTAAATAAAGGTAAGAAAAGCGTGTTCCTTTTGTCCAGGTGGGAACGGGCAGTGTGGAGTGCAATAGAGATTGCATCTGTGGATCTGTTGGGGCGGTATGCAAATTGGAGTTGGTTTAGGTGTTTCTGGGAAAATGGTGTTGATGTGAGCCATGACCAGCCTTTCAAGGCACTTCATGGCTACAGACGTGAGTGCTACGGTTTGGTAGTCATTTAGGCAGATTACCTTATTGTTCTTGGGCACAAGCACTATGGTGGTCTGCTTGAAACATTTTGGTATTACAGACTCGGGCAGGGAGAGGTTGAAAATGTCAGTGAACACACTTGCCAGTTGGTCAGCGTATGCTCACAGTACACGTCCTGGTAATCCGTCTGGCCCTGCGGCCTTGTGAATGTCGACCTGTTTAAAGGTCTTACTCACATCGGTCTTACCCACATATACTGTATTCAAATGAAAATGAAGATGCCCATTAATATTAAATGACAACAATAATGAAGGTTTTTGATTAGTTTCAACAATACAGGATTAAATATGTAAATGTTAACTTAGTTAATCAATGTTTATATTTTTCCATAAGGTTGATATTGATGTTGTCTGCCCAGGCTCTGAAAAAATACACTTTGTTCCAGGTCCAGGATCCACGAACCCAGAACCTTATACAACTCATACGAGCAGTACTACTGAGGCAACAACAAAAGACAGAGAGATTACTTCTTATCCAAGTTTCATCAATTGCAGTTTATTTAGAGCATAATAGCTATGGAGAGGGTTTACTTCTATACCTTCCAGTATGAGGGGACTATCATGGTGAGCAGGGCGGTGTAGACCTCCTGCAGAACCTCACCTCTCCTCTGATAGTAAAGGAGAAGGAAAGGAGGCTGGATAGCACCACATGGAGGAGGTGGTTCAACCGGTCAATCTCCTGATGCAGAATCACCAGCAGGTCAGTGGAGGCTGAGGCTGTGCGTCTCTCACCTTCAGAGTTTACTCACATGCATGGACACATACAGAAATAGACAAACACACACACAAGATGGCTTTCAGTAAGAACAATTAACAAAAATGGACACACAGAAAGATATACAGAATCTCTCAATGTCACTCTTACTCTCACTTTTACTCTCACTGTTGAGTGTCAAAATAAGCCAAATGTACAACCTGTGAAAAAATAATTTCCTTCTTGGAGGACAATAAATCTATTCTTTTTTTAATCTAAAGTATGCAAATCACCCTGGTCAGAGGGGGAGGATTCTGCAATGTTGACTTGCATGTCTCTGAGGAACAGTGTGATCAACCTCCACTGTCTCTGGTAGTTTCTTTAGGATGTACATGGCTGTCCTCAACTAAACCAACTGTCTGTCTCTGCTCCACACAAACAAACATGAGAAAAAGAAGAATTCAGCATTTCAATAAGCTTTTTTACACTACATAATACAACCAACAACACCCTTCTCACACTATCATGCTGAACCAAACCAAAATGTGCTGGCTTGGATATTATCTGTTCACCTTGTCCTTTCCAGCACAGTTCCAGTCACTGTGGTGGATGCTTAACCACGCCAGGTCAGTAATCAGTACAGCTCTGCTTGATATGGCTCAGCTCATCTCAAAGAAAAATAAATAAAAACAACAGTAAAAAACAGTGAAAAATAACAGTAGCGAGGCTATATACAGTAGTGAGGCTACATATAGACACCGGTTAGTCGAGCTGGTTGAGGTAGTATGTACATGTAGATATGGTTAAAGTGACTATGCATATATGATGAACAGAGAGTAGCAGTAGCGTGAAAGAGGGGTTGGGGGGGGGGACACAGTGCAAATAGTCCGGGTAGCCATTTGATTACATCTATTTGTGGGTTGTATTTCTGCTGGAGGGGGACCCAGACCCACCTGGCCAGCAGGCTGCTGTCTGACAGTTGAGCTGCAGGTTGACTATAGTATGGAGTAGACCTGGGTTCAAATGCTATTTGAAATCTTTTAAGTAATTTTTGCTTTTGCCTACCTGGAGTGCCAGATGGGTGAAGTTTGCACTCTTGAGATTATTATTTTGGTTTCATTCTTCCAGAGGAGCTCAATCAAGCCCAGATATTAGTATTTCAAATAATTTTTGAACCCGGTTCTGGGACCCACCTGGCCAGCAGGCTGCTCTCATAGAACCTGGGCTGCAGGCTGACTATAGTGTGTAGCAGCTGCTGGGCCTGGTTCTGCAGTATCACCATTTCTGCCCTGCTGTTCATGCCAATCCACCATGTCCTTGTCCGACATGTTCTCTATGTAGGCTCTACACTGGGACCAGCTGGCATCTTTAGAGAGAAATATAATATAATGTAATGGTCTCAATGTAGACACATAGAATAACAGACATAACAGAGGTTATTTTAAAGTATTGTCTGTAATATTCCATTATGTGACATACAGTACCAGCTGTCATCAAGGAAAAGGGTGGTTACTTTTGAAGAATCTCAAATATAAATATATTTAGATTTGTTTAACATTTTTTGGGGGGGTTGATTCCATGATTCCATTTGACATCATAATTATCCTATTGATTGTTGTATCAGTGGAGGCAAAAGAGCAGAGACTTCCAGGCTGGGCTGCATTTTATCTTACAGAAGCTCCTCTGTCACCTCTCCACTGGGACTCATGGTGTGAAGGAGGCTCCACCGCTATCTACAGGACAGGAAGTGAAATGACTGTATTATTAACCGAGGCTCTAAAGCTATCGTCAGGAACAGAATCATTAGCAATGGATTTGTAATAACAATAGATATTGTTGTGTTCTGTGTAGAATCCTAAGAGAGAAGACCCTCAGACAATGGCAATTTGACTGGTTCACTCATGGGTACACCATACAAATAAAATCCCTAACTATACTGTGTGTACAAAACATTAAGGACATGTCTTTCCATGACATAGACTGACCAGGTGAATCCAGGTGAAAGCTATGATCCTTTATTGATGTCACTTGTTAAATCCACTTCCATCAGTGTAGATGAAGGGGAGGAGACAGGTTAAAGAAATATTTGTGTATGTGTGCCATTGAGGGTGAATGGGCAAGACAAAAGATTTAAGTGCCTTTAAACGGGATATGGTAGTAGGTACAAGGTGCACCGGTTAGAGTGTGTCAAGAACTGCAACACTGCTGGGTTTTTCATGCTCAAGAGTTTCCATGTCTATCAAGAATGGTCCACCAATGGTCCACCACCCATATGCCCATATGAATAACCCCTATGATGTAACTGGAATGATGAGATAGATGTTCTTCTTTTATGTTTTTGTTTTATTATTTCACTGCCATACTGTGTTCGATCTTGTCTAGCCATCTTGTCTCAAGAGGACCACAATGGAAATAAGTCCCAGACTTTATTGTATATTATCCTCGATGATTTTATTAATGTGCATGTATGGCTTTTAAGTTTTATGTGTGCTTGTTTTTTTAGATGGTCAAATTAATAAACTGAACTAAACCACCCAAAGGACGTCCAGCCTACTTGACACAACTGTGGAAAGCATTGGAGTCAATATGGGCCAGCATCGCTGTGGAACGCTTTCGACACCTTGTAGAGTCTGTGCCCCAACGAATTGAGGCTGTTCTGAGGGCAAAATGGGGTGCAACTCAATATTAGGGAGTTGTTCCTAATGTTTTGTACACTCAGTGTATACTTCTATAGGTGGTTCGCCCTCTAACGGTGAGCTGTGGGACTGAAGAGCTGTGCGACTGAAGACCTCGATGGCTCTCTGCAGGATGGAGGCAGGGAACACTGGGTCTGGTTTAGGGTACAGCCACAGACAGAAATGAGGGTCCAGGTCTGAGCCATTTCATTTCAACCTGAGGAGGGATGAAAGACACTTAACACACTTAGATCTGTGGAGAGGCATCCATCTACAACTGTGCTGTGTGCTGTGCTGTGTGCTGTGCTGTGCTGCGTGCTGCCGGCACCTGAGAGGACCACACCTCGAGGTAATCTCGCAGGACCCTCTTGTGCTTCGACATGGTTTCAACAAACATCCTACATCATAGTTGTCTCACACGGCATTAGCCATTGACATAAATATTATATTAACACATAAAACATGCAAAAATAAAAGTTCAAAACAGCGCAATGCACCAATAAGTTCTGTTGTCCACTCAAAGCTTGACCACGGTTTGCGGTCTAGGCACAAAACAAGAAGCCAGGTGGCAGATCTGCAGGAAGAGCCAGCGGCCCTTGAGGACCTGGGCCTTGTAGATGAGCTACTCTGCCCTTGGGACCTGACCCAGAGACACCATGTCCAGGTGCAGCTGCTGCCCCTCAGCTCCTGGGCCAGACGCACCAGGTGGGAGGCTGGGTCCATGCCTAGACGAGGAAAATAAGGACACTACACCATATTCTCGATGAATTGCGAAGGTGTAAAATAACCTTTAAGTGTCCCTGTGCCCATCCCAAGTCCTACTAGTGGGAGAGAGGGTAAAACAACAGCCTTACTCCAAGGTTATTGCACACAATTAATCCAGTATTAGATATTGACTGTGACATTGTGATTGCCTCAAATCAATAGTTGGAAAATGTTTTCATCAGGTATATTTGACAACAATATTGGTAGAAGGGGTGCTTAGGTGAAGAATTAAGCATGTTTATGTTCACTTGCCTTATTTCTGAAATGTCGCTCTATTCCAGAGCACCTTAAGCTGGAACTGCTTTCTCTAACATAGGCAAAACTTTATTTAAATCAGCTGTGGAATCCTACAGTTTTACAACACAAAATAAGAACAAATTGTTTACATAAACAAAACGTTACCCACAGTCAACAGAGAACACATTTATCAAAGTGTGTGTGTGTGCACGCGCATGTGTTTTCACAGATGTAGGATCGTAATTTGACCACTCCGGGAAATGTAAACTTGTAGTCCATTTGAGTTTTAAAAAGACTTCTAAAGTTTGTAATTTTCACTGAAATGTCAGACTTAATTTGCCTTAACGAAAAATGTATCAACCCCTACAAAAATGTCCATTAATTATAATCCACATAATAATTCACATTTCCTTTTGCCGCAGGATTGTTCCTTGCATCATCATCTTTCTTCCATCTCTTCTTCCACATCCATCAATCAATCTCCAGCCTTTATCTGACCTTCCTGAGCTTGGAGCCCTCTGAACGACACATCTTGGTAAAGGTGCCTATGTACCCAGTAAAGGTGCTAGGGACAAGGTAGGCCTTCTCATCTCCTGCAGGTACTGAGCAGCCATCTGGGTTGAGCTGTAGTGGATATCCACACACACTCTGGCTACCTTGTTCTGAAGGACCTGGGAGCTTATAAACCATTTCAGAAATTGGGTTATCAACAGGTGATCCAGATTCTGGACTTAATCTTCATATCTAAAAGTAACCTTAAGTTGTAATTTTAGTTTATTTCATGTACACATTTGCAGCTTGAAGTTAAATTAATGAATTTATTTAACCTTTATTTAACCAGATAAGTCAATTGAGAACCCATTCTCATTTCCAATAATGACCTGGCCAAGAGGCATAATATTGCAGCAGTGAACAGGACAACCACTAAAAATAAATAAAACACACTATACAGAGGAAAGGTACAAATTCATCCAATATACAACAATAAGACATATTGACAGTAGGTTAGACCAGAAAAAGTCGAAGTCAACACAGCAGATTTAATGATCAGCAGGTACGGTGATCAGATAGTAGCTCAGTTAATATGTTTTTGAAGGAGTGTGGTGGAATGAATGTGTCAAGGGTCTTTTGCAGCTCGCTCCAGTAGTTGGCAACAGAAAACTGGAATGAATGACGGTCAAAGGAAGTGCAGGCTTTGGAATGACCCGTGTGATATCTACCAGAGTGCATGTTGCTGAGGAGTGAGCTGAGGTAGAGGGGGGACTTGCCTACTTGTAAATAAATTGGTACCAGTGGGTCTGGCGCCAGGGTGACGAGAGACAATTGACCCAGGGTTTAAAGGACACAGAGATGAGTGTTGAAGGGGGCACTGGTAACAAAGTGGATGGCAGTGCGGTAAATTACGTGTCGTTTATTAAGAGAGGTTTGGAGGGCAAGCCTGTAAACTACTTCGCCAGAATTGGCAGGATGCTCATTTTTACAAAGGTGTGCTTGGCAGATTGGGGTGGATGTTTTGTTGCGGTAGAGGAAAACAATTCTGGATTTAACTTTAGACTGTAGGTGGGTGATGTGGGTATGCAATGAGAGGGATCATTCCAGCCATATACCAAGGTGTGTCGACATACTCTAGCTCTGACCCGTTCGGGGTGAGAATGTTAGGAGGGCAGGCAGGTTGAGATAGGTTCCGGTTGAACAGCGTACATTTAGTTTTTTTGGTATTGAGGAGTAGGTGAAAGCCGGAGATGGCATGCTGGGTGTGGCTAAAGCTATGTTGTAGGGTGGTCAACACAGTGTTCAGGGAGGGGCCAGTTGTGTGCAGGATAGTGTCAGCATAAAGGTGGATGAGAGAGTCACTAGTAGAAGGCGCAACATTGTTAGTATACACAGAGAATAGGTCCGGCCCAAGAATCAACCCTTGTGGGACTCCCATATATACAGCCAGTGGTTGGGATAGCAGGCGCTCGGATTTGACACGTTGTACACAGCCAGAGAAATAGTTTTCAAACCAGGTTAGACAATCCTCTGAGAACCCTAGGTTGATTAGTCTATTGAGCAGAATGCAGTGGTTAACAGAATCAAAGGCTTTAGAGATCAATAAAAACAGCTGCCCGATACCGCTTGTTGTCAAAAGCAGATATGTCATTAGAACCTTCAGTGTTGCAGAGGTACTCTGGCCTTCACCTACTATGGCCAGTTCTGATGCCAGACTGCATCGCAGAAAGAACACCGTGGGACTCCAATTGGCTGGTTAACTGTTGGTTGACCAGACATTCAAAAACTTTAGAAAGGCAAGATGGAGATAGTTGGGGTCTAGTTTGTCGCCCCTTTTGAAGAGTGGTATGATGGTAGCAGCTTTCCAATCCTGTGGGACTTCAGATCTTTGTAAGGAGAGGTGGAGGAGGCAAGGGATAGGGGCTGAGATGAGGATGGAAGACAGCTTCAGAAAGAATGGGTCCAGATCATCGAGCGCAGGTGATTTGTAAGGGTCCAGGTTACAGCACCTCATTCTCATGTCCTGGCTGGAAAAAGAAGCGGGGGGTGCTCTGAGGGAGAACTCAAAAGGGGACAGGGGCAGCATGGCTGGCAGCGGGAGTGACAAAGTGCTTGTTGAAACTCAAATGAAATTTTATTGGTCACAGACAGATATTTAGCAGATGTTATTGCGGGTGTAGCGAAATGCTTGTGTTCCTAGCTCCAACAGTGCAGTAGTATCTAACAGTTCACAACAATACACACTAATCTAAAAGTAAAATAATGTTATGAAATATAAATATTAGGACGAGCAATGTCAGAGTGGCATTGACTAAAATACAGTAGATTAGAATACAGTATATACATATGAAATGAGTATAGCAGTATGTAAACATTATTAAAGTGACTAGTGTTCCATTATTAAAGTGACCAGTGATTACATGTCTATGTATTGTCACGTTCTGACCATAGTTCTTTTGTATTTTCTTTGTTTTAGTATGGTCAGGGCGTGAGTTGGGTGGGTATTCTATGTTTTGGTTTTCTATGTTGGGTTGTTCGTTGGCCTGGTATGATTCTCAATCAGAGGCAGGTGTCGTTAGTTGTCTCTGATTGGGAACCATATTTAGGTAGCCTGTTTTCTGTTGGGTTTTGTGGGTGGTTTTTTTCAGTCTTTGTGTGTCTGCACCAGACAGAACTGTTTCGGTTGTTTCTTTGTTGTTTTGTTGTTCAGTGTTCTGTTTTGATGATTATTAAACATCATGAACACTTATCACGCTGCACCTTGGTCCTCACCTTCTTCCACCGACGACAGCCGTTACATGTATATTGGACAGCAGCCTCTAAGGTGCAGGGTTGAGTAACCGGGTGGTAGCCGGCTAGCTATTTAATAATCTACTGGAGAAAAAAATTAACACAAACTTTTAATGCTGTTGTTTTTAATGTGAGAGCTCTGATGAGTATGATTTCCAGTCTACAGTATGTATTACATATGGTAAATAAACTTGAACTTGAAACTTATCTTTAATACTCTTGAATGGTAGAATTTGAAAAGTGTATGGATGCTTGCTGCACTCCATGGGGGTAAAGGTGTGAGCAGACCTTTGTGTATGAGACTCTCAATGCTAGGAACCAACTCATCCCAGGGAACGATGAGATCCACAATGTACTTGAAGATCATACGATTCCACACCGGTAAAGACACACCTGGAATATTCAGAGACAAAAGCAAGTTTGATGGAAGAGGGATAACTTCTCCAATATAGAAAATGTAATGAATTTAAATTATTATTGGGCTACATTAATTATTCTATTCACATACTGCAAGGTGCGCCTTCAAACAACTTGTGGATCAGAGTTTTGGATGCTTGTGCGACATTCAATAGCTTTTGTCTTTAGTAGTTAGCAGGACATCATCAGTCATCCACATGGTTGGGGACTCCTCCGACTGCCCAGGTATATAGTATTAAAAGACAAACAGCTTCCCGAGAAGAATCGTGGGGTTTTCTGTAGAAACCACTTGTTATCCTCCCTGTGTAAGATTGCAAACACACAGTAACTTTACCAAAGCTGAATGAAGATCATATAGTAACTACAAACAGCAATAGATTTCAGTTACACTTACCTTTTTCCTATGTAATCAATGTCTATAGAGGTCTTCCCAATTTCTTCCTCTGACAATGGCTCAAGATTTAGTCCTGAAACAATACAACATCCATGCAAATAGACAGAAAAGTAGAAGAAGAAGAAGAAACATCTGCATGAAGCTGATGACAACCCCCGGGATGCTGCAGAGGGTCATGACTATAGACATTTCTGGGATCTGGATGTTGAGCAGCTTCTGGTGCTTCTTCACACATTTCAGCCCCTGAGCTTCCAGTCAAGGTCAACTGGATCCTGGAGGGGAGAAATATCATAAAAGTTGATATGCTCAAAATATTCTCACTTAGTATAACAAACTACTGTATGACTATGATGATGATAATGGTTTATTGCATTTCGTTTCATGGGTACTATGGCAGCTAAAAGCTGAATTACAGTAACACATACAATTAAACATTTAAATTCATAAGTTGAGATACAACAAATTGAACAAAATCAAAACATCTGGGAGGCAAGAATGGAGGTAGAATGGTCTGAGCGGTGGAGGGAGGAGGGAGCATTCTTGGCCACAGCCAGCTAGGGAGTTCAGTGGTCATGTCAGAGACAGGTCCGCAGCCGTCAGCACACATCACTGTCTCCGACGTCCTCAGCCTCTCCTTATGGACTCCGTAGGTCGCTGGCTAGCTACCCCTCTACGGTACCGATGTGTAGCACACACAGAAGTGTAGCCGTTTGCGCCAGAAAGCCCACCACACATTGGTTATCGTGAGAGTAGTTGTACTCATATTTACGGTCCAATGCTATCTCCGCAATCCACTTGTTGCACTTCTCAGTGCCTCTCAAGCTGTTAAAGTCGATGCCCACATTCAAACAAAAACAGCTCCCAGTTACAGCTACTTAGCTTGTTAGCTAGCTAGCAGAATGAAAAAATGGACATTCCAGCGTCACAGTGTTGAAAAACCCAGACAAAATCCCCAGATTATTGAAAAAAATATATCATATATTTTTTTTAATCCCCAGATTATTAATCAATTCTTATTTAACTACCAGAAAAAAAGTTAATACATTTTTTCAATTAAAAACAACTACAGTGCCTTCAGAAAGTACTCACACCCCTTGACTTTTTCCACATTACAGCCTGAATTTGCATGGACTCCCTCTGTGTGCAATAGTAGTGTTTAACATTATTTTTGAATGACTACCTCATCTCTGTACCACACACATACAATTATTTGTACGGTCCCTCAGTCGAGCAGGGAATTTCAAACACAGATTCAACCACAGAGCAGAGAGGTCAATAATAACAATAATACTTTAGGTAAAAATGTTCATCTTCAATCTGTAGAAACTATGAGAATAGAAAGGCTCAGAGCTTTTCTGAAAAATTACAGCACAGTTGAAAAATACGCGGAGTATACAAAACATTAAGAACACCTGCTCTTTCCATGACATAGACTGACCAGCTGAATCCAGGTGAAAGCTTTGATCCCTTATTGATGCCACTTAAATCCACTTCAATCAGTGTAGATAAAGGGGAGGAGACAGGCTAAAGAAGGATTTTTAAGCCTTGAGATAATTGAGACATGGATTGTGTATGTGTGCCATTCAGAGGCTGAGTGGGCAAGATAAAAGATGTAAGTGCCTTTGAACTGGGTATGGTAATAGGTACCAGGCAAACAGGTGTGTCAAGAACTGCAACTCTGCTGGGTTTTTCATGCTCAACAGTTTCCCGTGTGTCTCAAGAATGGTCCACCACCCGAAGGACATCCAGCCTATTTGATACAACTGTGGGTAGAATTGGAGTCAACATGGAGGGGGGGTGGGGGGGGGGGGGGGGGGGGGGGGGGGGGGCTGAGGATGGATCAACATTGTTACTCCACAAGTTACTCCACAATACTAACCTAATTGACAGAATGAAAAGAAGGAAGCCTGTACAGAATACAAATATTCCAACAACTGTTTGCAACAAGACACAAAAGTAATATTGCAAAAAAAATGTTGTCCTGAATATAAAGTCTTATGTTTGGGGCAAATATAATACATTACTGAGTACCACTGTCCATATTTTCAATCATAGTGTTGGCTGCGTCATGTTATGGGTATGTTTGTAAACATTAAGGACAGGGGAGTTTTTTTTTTACATACACGGATTGGAGCCTAACACAGGCAAAGTCCTAGAGGATAACCTGGTTCAGTCCGCTTTCCACCAGACACTGGGAGATTAATTCACCTTTCAGCAGGACAATAACCTAAAACACAAGGCCAAATCTACACTGGAGTTGTTTACCAAGAAGACAGTGGATTTTCCTGAGTGGCCGAGTTACAATTTTGACTTAAATATCCTTGGAAAGCTATGGCAAGACTTGAAAATGGTTGTCTAGCAATGATCAACAAGCAATTTGACACAGCTTGAAGAATTTTGAAAAGAATAATGGCCAAATAATTTGTACAGTCCAGGTGTGCAAAGCTCTTAGAGACTTGCCCAGAAATACTCACAGCTGTAATCGCTGCAAAAGGTGATTCTAAAACGTATTGACTCAGAAGTGTGAATACTTATGTAAATGAGATATTTCTGTTTTTTATTTCAATACATTCGAAAAGATTGTAAAAAAATTATTTTCACTTTGTCATTATGGGGTATTGTGTGTAAATGGAGTGAGATTTATTTATGTTTGATCCATTTTGAATTCAGGCTGTAACACAACAAATGTTGAATAAATCAAGGGGTGTGAATGAATACTTTCTGAAGGCACTGTGAATATGAATAACATATACAAAATGTACAGGAGCCATTAAGTTAAGATCCCATTACGGCAAAACTACATTAGATGAAAACCTATAACAGATTTGGGTCGAGTGAAATTTTGATATATTTCCTCACCGTCAAAATTAGCTAAATTAGTCCTCTCGAGTTGTACTCAACATCCGCGGAGTACGACACACAGGAACCGGCGTAGGTCCTAATCCAGGCACTTGTCATCTACCGTCTGGATTACACTCTAAAAATAAAAGTTCCTGGAGTATCCTTTAGGGGTTCTTCAAATTGAAACTATGGGGGAACCCCTATAAATTCTTCAAAGAACCCCTTTGAATGGATTCTCAAATAACCTTTTGAACAACCTTTTGGGGTTAATTTTTTAATCTACCCCCCTCCCATATTATTACTATTAATATATATGCATAACAATAACAACAGTAACACAATATTTTAGTTGTCAGTATTTATTATGATTTAAATGGCAAAGCAGAATAAAAAAATCTACATTTGAGGTAAACTCCCAGCAGAGCCCCAAGTCCAATGGGTATATCCTCTGATGTGTTGATGTTAATGTGTTGATGTTCTCCGTATCCATAGCCAGAATAATTTTGCAGTACATGGTGATCAAACAGGTTTCCTGTTATATTCATGGTGTACAGGGGGAAGTCTGTGAGTCCAAAAAATAGTAATTATACAGATTAACAAAACATGCACATGACAGTATTCATACCTAGGATTTTGTTCAGATTTTGTTCAGATACTTGCAGACACAGACACAAACGTGAGCAGTTCAGTCATCTGCACCAAATACAGCTAGCCTTCAACATATTCTCATAACATACAGTACATGTTCTAACCTCTTTGTTGATCGATACCGATTGAATTGTGTCCAATTTCTGTTTTCGAAAGATTTGAAAAGATAGATGGTATCATCATAAAACATTATCAATTTAGATCATACAAGGGATGATAGCAACTTTACTGAGGAAAATTGTACTTACTATGACTGTGATATGTGGTTGTCCCACCTAGCTATCTTACGATGAGTTCCAAACCTCTCTGCCAATAACATCTACTTTTCTGTTTCACTCTCAGACAGTCCTAGCAAAATTCTTGCTTGAGAAATTGCTCTTTGCTAAGAAGCTATTTTTGTTTGTTTTAAATTAAAATGGTAAAATATAATACAGTAAGGTACTTAAAGACCCAGTGCAGTCAAAACCGTGATTTACCCGTGTTCTATATATATTTCAACACAATGAGAATGGAATAAAACTGTGAAATTGTGACAATTATGATAATACCCTCTCAGTGGAAGAGCTGTTTGAAAAGACCACCTGAAATGTCAGCTTGTTTTGCATGGGTGGAGTTTTGACCTGCCTGGCGACATCACCAGGCGGTATAAATTAATTGACCAATAACTAAGAGTTGCCAACCTCTCTGCCAATAACAGCTAGTTTTCAGGTTACATTTCCCTCCAATTAAGATCCTCCAATTAGGCCCCTCGCTAAGACTACTCCCACTCAGTCCTAGCAAAATTCACATACACTGCTCACAGCATGAAACCAAACCACAAAACATAAATAGCGAAAAGCAAAACATACAATAATCCCATCCCCACCCCTGATTGGAGGACCTCTAACATTTACAGTGTACTGTACATTTGTGTATATAATTATTCCAACACTCATCAATTCCACCCTTCAGACAGCCACAGATCAACCCGTCTTTCCCAATAAATCCTCATTCTACCATTTCCTCTTGCAATACATCCCTCCATTCTCCCATGGTGTCTCACTAGGGACTTGAACCTCCCCATCTGCAACATTTCTGCCAAGAGCACAACGATATTTACTATATACTGACTGTGGTCCTTCAAATCTCCCAGCAATACAGTTTGCAGGTCCAACCGCATCCTGATATTATGGCATAGCAAACATTCCTGGACCTGACTCCAAAACAATCCCCCGATGGACAGTACCAAAAGAGATGCTCTATTGTTTCTGTTTCCGCATGGCAGTCTGCACCGGTCTGACTGTTGAATACCCCATATACTCAGCATTCTTTGAATACGTGAATTTGATATAATAGCTTAAATGGAAAATAACTCATTGATATAAGGTACTTAATTGTTACCCAGAAATGATTTGATATTGAGATAAAAACGTCTGCATTGGACCTTTAATACTTACGACAGAGCTGGGAATCTTCTGACCAGCGAGAACTAGCACTGACTATATGGCTCTCATTCCAAAATCACAATGGTCCTAGAGTACAGTAGAACCACAAAAGGGAGGGAAAAAAAGAACAAAATGAAAGACTGTAAAGACGTAAACAAAAGCAGCACAAGTTTTCAGAATGTCATAGCTATGAACAGTTATGAACATGAACAGTTATGTATTTGATTTTAAACGGAACTGTTAAACGGTTTTCAATGAAACGTCTAACTGAAATGTTTGTAATGTTATGTAACTCCAACCTGTTAAGACGGCTGCTTCCTGGCGAGCTGGTAGAGGTTGACGATCTTCCTGGATGTTGATTTGGGCTGATTTATAGCCCTCCGAGGACAACGTGATCTCAGCGAGCAGGTCAAAGTCAGGTGTCGTCATAGAAACAGGCCGTTTCAGAGACTTTAGGTTGTCAGTTAGATCCACACAAAGAGAGAGATCAACGGAGTCCGTTTTCATTCCTATTCTGTGGTATTATCTGTGATGTTATCTGAAGGTTATCAAAGGTCATTAAAAGGTTACGATCTGAAACAAACCATGACAGAAAATGTTATGCTCGATTCATGGTGATGAAGGATCCACTTGAGGATATCTCTTCCCTCGAACACAAGCCTTTGGGAAAAACAGGTCATTATAATACACATTTGAAAACTTAAACGAAACAATTTATCTGTCAAGTTAAATCAATGGAAAATGAAAAACGTTTTAAGCCATAACAATACAAGCAGTCTAATGAATACTGTAAGGTCAAGTGGCATACTATAAACTGTTACTATGCTTGGCAGCCTTAATGGACTGAAGCTGATCAGCGATGACTGACAGTACCTCCACATTGATGTAGTTAAACTCATGAAAGCAGCACCAGGAACCAGACTGCACCACACCAAAGTACCGCTTCCCCACCATCTGGTAAGGAAATGTCACAGAGAGAGAAAACTGTATGAGATAAATTACATGACTACTTTATTGAGTTGTACATGTGTGCAACTAACTCAGAGTATACAGTAAAATGTCTACTTGCACTTCTTTAGTCTCCGCAACTGATGCAATGAGCTAAAACCAAACATCTTTCAATGCATCAAAAGTGGCTACCTTATAGTCCACACTATCAGAGCAGCTCAGTACCAAATATAACTTTCCAAGAGAATGAAGAGAAAAACAACATCAACATGGCTGTACTTCCTGTAAATACCAGTTTGAATACAGAGCTAAATGGATGCCAGTGACAATGATTTCCACTACTGACAATTTCAGGTCTACACACCAACTAACTAAATAAATAGGTGACACTTTATTTGGATAGTCTGTCGAGCATCTACAGATGGACTATCAGTAACATTTCAACTATCTACTAACCCTAATCCTAACTCTAACCTTAACCCTTATTCTAAACCTTACCCTAACCATAACGTAAACTTATCAACAGAGAGTCAGTTGCTTATCAACATATGCAGTACATCCGACCCCTGCTTGAACATGCCTGTCCAGCCTGGTGCAACGTGGGGAGATCTCATCTGAAAAAACTACAAACCATCCCCACGTACACCAGCACTAACTACATCCACCAGATGGCAGGACTAAGAACAGTGGAGGAGAGAATGGCTGTTCTGGGACGCACAGATTTTTATCCAGCACCCCTTTCTCTGCGCTTCTTAAATATTGAGTAATTGTATTACTTTTTATTTTCTTTAGGATAGACACTTGTGTACTGGTGCAAGACTTTAGTGGTGAAACCCATTCATCTTGGAGCAAAGTAGGGAGTAGAGGTTGCAGATAGCAATCATATCACGCAATTATACCATTTATAAAATGGTCGTATACACCGAGTGTCTAGAAAACATTAAGAACACCTGCTCTTTCAATGACGTAGACTGGCCAGGTAAATCCAGGTAAAAGCTCTGATCCCTTATTGATGTCACTTGTTGAATCCACTTCAAATCACTGTAGTTGAAGGGGAAGAGACAGGTTGAAGAACAATTTTTAAGCCTGGAGACAATTGAGGTGTAGATTGTGTATGTGTGCCATTCAGAGGGTGAATGGGCAAGACAAAACATTTAAGTGCCTTTGAACTGGGTGTGGTAGTAGGTGCCAGGCGCAGCGGTTTGTGTCAAATACTGCAATGTATCAAGAATGGTCCACCACCCAAAGGACATCCAGCTTACGTGAAGGGGGGTGAAGACATCAAAACTATGAAATAACACATATGGAATCATGTAGTAGCCCCAAAAAGTGTTAAACAAATCTAAATATATTTTAGATTGTTCAAAGTAGTCACTCTTTGCCTTGATGACAGCTTTACACACTCTTGACATTCTCTCAACCAGCTTCATAAGGAATGCTTTTCCAACAGTCTTGAAGTAGTTCCCACATATGCTGAGCACTTGTTGGCTGCTTTTCCTTCACTCTGCGGTCCAACTCATCCCAAACCATCTCAAATGGGTTGAGGTCGGATGATTGTGGAGGCCAGGTCATCTGAATGAAGCAAATCCTCACCTCGCCCTGGTCAAATAGCCCTCACCAGCCTGGAGGTGTGTTTTGGGTCATTGTCCTGTTGAAAAGCAAATGATAACCCCACTAAGCGAAAACCAGATGGGATGGCGTATCGCTGCAGAATGTTGGCAACAATGTAAGAAAGAGGATTTTAAAAACTGTCACTTTGTATTGGCTTTATGCCTTACCATATATACATGTTTTCTATGCCTTACTTACCTCTGGGTCATTCCATATGATTTCAATCACTTTCTGACTGCACCCCTTTTGATTTGAACGGAACCTTAGAGGTGCTCAGAGTTGACCAACTTTGCATACCTCACCGTGAGACATCCATGTCTTCATCACTGAAAAGATAAACGATCGTGTTTGATATCATTCGAAAGCTTGCAAACAAGATTGTCAAACTATTCTATGATTTCTTGGGAAAAAAGCGTTTAATAATAAATACAAAAAATTAACTATTAACATCAATTATAAAAAAAAAAAAATCACATATGTTGTAGTTTGGCCCGATTTGACATAATCTGAAGTGTTTGTGGTGTGTCTGTCATGCTCTTGAATACAGGGTGGGTGTCATTTCAATCATAGAAATATAATTAATAGAATGGACCTATCCCTTCAGACTCCTGACATTTAAATTCAATTCAAACTTTAACTTCCAATTACGCCGGTCCACCCACCGTCAAATGTCAACTTGAATGGGTATTTTATTCTATTGTCTATGATCATCGGCGCGGAAAGAGATGGCCGCCTCGCTTCGCGTTCCTTGGAAAATATGCAGTATTTTGCTTTTTTATGTGTTATTTCTTACATCGGTACCCCAGGTAATCTTAGTTTTCATTACATACAGTCGGGAGGAACTACTGAATATACGATTAACGTCAACTCATCATCGTTCCTACCAGGAATATGACTTTCCCGAAACGGATCCAGTGTTTTGCCTTCCACCCAATACAATGGATCTGATCCCAGCCGGCGACCTGTGCGACGCCGTAAAAGGGGAAAACAGAGGCGGTCTCGTGGTCAGGCTTCGGAGACGGGCACATCGCGCTCCACTCCCTAGCATACTACTCGCCAATGTCCAGTCTCTTGACAATAAGGTTGATGAAATCCGAGCACGGGTAGCATTCCAGAGAGACATCAGGGATTGCAACGTGTCTGCTTCACGGAAACATGGCTAACTCAAGAGACGCTAACGGAGTCGGTGCAGCCAGCTGGTTTCTTCATGCATCGCGCCGACAGAAACAAACATCTTTCTGGTAAGAAGAGGGGCGGGGGGGTATGCCTTATGATTAACGAGACGTGGTGTGATCATCATAACAACACACAGGAACTCAAGTCATTCTGTCACCTGATCTAGAACTCCTCACAATCAAATGTCGACCGCATTATCTACCAAGGGAATTCTCTTCAATCATAATCACAGCCGTATATTCCCCCCAAGCAGACACATCGATGGCCCTGAACGAACTTATCTGACTCTTTGTAAACTGGAAACCACACACCCTGAGGCTGCATTCATCGTAGCTGGGGATTTTAACAAGGCTAATCTAAAAACAAAACTCCCTAAATTCTATCAGCATATCGATTGGCTACCAGGGCTGGGAAACCCTAGATCATTGTTATACTAATTCCCGCGACGCATATAAGGCCTCCCCCGCCCCCCTTTCGGAAAAGCTGACCACGACTCCATTTTGTTGATTCCAGCCTACAAACAGAAACTAAAAACAACAAGCTCCCGCGCTCAGGTCTGTTCAACGCTGGTCCGACCAATCTGAATCCACGCTTCAAGACTGCTTCGATCACGCGGATTGGAATATGTTCCGCATTGCGTCCAACAACAATATTGACGAATATGCTGATTCGGTGAGCGAGTTCATTAGGAAGTGCATTGACGATGTGTACCCACAGCAACGATTAAAACATTCCCAAACCAGAAACCGTGGATTGACGGCAGCATTCGCGTGAAACTGAAAGCACGAACACTGCTTTTAACCAGGGCAAGGTGACCGGAAGCATGACCGAATACAAACAGTGTAGCTATTCTCTCCGCAAGGCAATCAAACAGGCTAAGTCCCAGTACAGAGACAAAATCGAGTCGCAATTCAACAGCTCAGACACAAGAGGTATGTGCAGGGTCTACAGTCAATCACGGATTACAAAAAGAAAACCAGCCCCGTCGCGGACCAGGATGTCTTGCTCCCAGACAGGCTAAACAACTTTTTTGCCCGCTTTGAGGACAATACAGTGCCACTGACACGGCCCCCTACCAAAACCTGCGGGCTCTCCTTCACTGCAGCCGAGGTGAGTAAAACATTTAAACGTGTTAACCCTCGCAAGGCTGACAGCCCAGACGGCATCCAGCCGCGTCCTCAGGCATGCGCAACGCCAGCTGGCTGGTGTTTCGGACATATTCAATCAATCCTTATCCCAGTCTGCTGTTCCCACATGCTTCAAGAGGGCCACCATTGTTCCTGTTCCCAAGAAAGCTAAGGTAACTGAGCTGAACGACTACCGCCCGTAGCACTCACTTCCGTCATCATGAAGTGCTTTGAGAGACTAGTCAAGGACCATATCACCTCCACCCTACCGGACACCCTAGACCCACTCCAATTTGCTTACCGACCCAATAGGTCCACAGACGACGCATCGCAACCACACTGCACACTGCCCTAACCCATCTGGACAAGAGGAATACCCATGTGAGAATGCTGTTCATCGATTACAGCTCAGAATTTAACACCAAGTACCCTCCAAACTCGTCATCAAGCTCGAGACCCGCTGGTCTCGACCCCGCCCTGTGCAACTGGGTCCTGGACTTCCTGACGGGCCGCCCCCAGGTGTGGAGGGTAGGTAACAACATCTCCACCCCGCTGATCCTCAACACTGGGGCCCCACAAGGGTGCGTTCTGAGCCCTCTCCTGTACTCCCTGTTCACCCACGACTGCGTGGCCATGCACGCCTCCAAACTCAATCATCAAGTTTGAGGATGACACTACAGTGGTAGCTTGATTACCAACAACGACGAGACGGCCTACAGGGAGGAGGTAGGCCCTCGGAGTGGGTGTCAGGAAAATAACCTCACACTCAACGTCAACAAAACAAAGGAGATGATTGTGGACTTCAGGAAACAGCAGAGGGAGCACCCCCCTATCCACATCGACGGGTCAGTAGTGGGAGAAGGTGGAAAGTTTTAAGTTCCTCGGTGTACACATCACGGACAAATTGAATTGGTCCACCCACACAGACAGCGTTGTGAAGAAGCGCCAGCAGCGCCCTTCAACCTCAGGAGGCTGAAGAAATTCGGCTTGTCACCAAAAGCACTCACAAACTTCTACAGATGCACAATCGAGAGCATCCTGTCGGCGCTGTATCACCGCCTGGTACGGCAACTGCTCCGCCACACAACCGTAAGCTCTCCAGAGGGTAGTGAGGTCTGCAGAACGCACCACCGGGGGCAAACTACCTGCCTACAGGACACCTACACCACCCGATGTCACAGGAAGGCCATAAAGATCATCAAGGACAACAACCACCCAAGCCACTGCCTGTTCACCCCGCTATCATCCAGAAGGCGAGGTCAGTACAGGTGCATCAAAGCAGGGACCGAGAGACTGAAAAACAGCTTCTATCTCAAGGCCATCAGACTGTTAAACAGCCACCACTAACATTTAGCGGCCGCTGCCAACATACTGACTCAACTCCAGCCACTTTAAAAATGGGAATGATGGAAATTATGTAAAAATGTACCACTAGCCACTTTACAAATGCCACTTAAAATAATGTTTCATACCCTACATTACCCATCTCATATGTATATACTGTACTCTATATCATCTACTGCATCTGCCATCTATGTAATACATGTACCACTAGCCACTTTAAACTATGCCACTTTATGTTTACATACCCTACAGTACTCATCTCATATGTATATACCGTACTCTAATACCAGTCTACTGCATCTTGCCATGCCGTTCTGTACCACCACTCATTCATATATCTTTATGTACATATTCTTTATCCCTTTACACTTGTGTGTGTGTATAAGGTAGTAGTTGTGGAATTGTTAGGTTAGATTACTTGTTGGTTATTACTGCATTGTCGGAACTAGAAGCACAAGCATTTCGCTACACTCGCATTAACATCTGCTAACCATGTGTATGTGACTAATAAAATTTGATTTGATTTGATTTGATTTGATTTGATATTTCTATGATTTCAATAGGTTTCCTATAAAAGATTGACAGTTTAATTTAAAGCAATGGGTATTCCCACTCAAGTCAACGTTCTCTTATATCTGACACCTACCCTGCATTCAATAGTATGCTGTGTTTCAACCGATGGCAGGCACAAAACAAACACCTCAGATGATGTAAAATAGGGTCTAAACTACAACATACAGTACCAGTCAAAGGTTAGGACACACCTACTCATTCAAGTTTTTAAAACGTTTTTTAAAACTATTTTCTACATTGCAGAATAATAGTGAAGACATCAAAACTATAAAATAACACTTATGTAATCATGTAGTAACCCCAAAAAATGTTAAACAAATCAAAATGTATTTTATATTTGAGATTCTTCAAAGTAGCCACCCTTTGCCTTGAGGACAGCTTTGAAAATACACCGTTTCCCCTATCTGCAATTTCCTAGAAAGGAACATGGTTTAGTGGCTATTCACTGTACTGTAAGTGCGACCTATAGAGTGGGACCTATTTCGGCCATGTTGTTTTGCCATGTGAATTTGATCTGATTTGTTTTACAGGTGGGAAACGTGTCATCCTGACTGCTGTAATAGTGGGTCTTGGTGGAAAGGCCACCATCCCTAACAGAGGAGTATCATTGAAGGGTTTTGTGAAAAATGGTGAAAGGTGACGTCTCGTGTTATAGACTCCCATTACATATACACTCCCCTCCATAAGTATTTGGACAGTGAAGATAACATTTTACGTTTGGCTCTATACTCCAGCATTTTGGATTTGAAATGTTTCATATGAGGCGACAGTACATAATGTCACCTTTTGTTCCAGGGTATTTTCACACGTATCTGTTTTACTGTTTGGAAATGAAAGCACTTTATGTATCTAGTCTCCCCATGTGAAGCAGTCATAAGTACTTGGAAAAATTCAGCTTATAGTGTATTCAAGTAGTCAAACATTTATTATTTAGTCCCACTTTCCTTGCAAGCCATGCCTACGTCAAGCTTGTGACTCTACAAACGAACCTCAAATGCATCCAACAAGGTTGTAGAGTCACATGCTTGATGTTGTCATTGCGTGCAAGGAATGTGGGACCAAATACTACATTTTTGACTACTTTAATACATTATAAGTGAATTTGTCCAAATACATATGACTTCTTCAAATGTGGAGACTAGACAAATAAAGTGATTTTACTTTGTGTGTGAGTGTCTGTGGCGGTGTCAGTGTGTGTGTTTGTATATGTTCAATGGAAAGGTAATGATGTTACTTACTTTTACTAATGTCTGTACTGTAAAAGCCTCTTTTACCGTAAATCACAGGTCAATAACTCAGTCTCAATTCTTAACCAAGAAAGAAAAAAGTAGTGCACTATGTAGGGAATAGGGTGCCATTTGGGAAGCAGACATCATTTTTATTGTTGTTGTTGAATAGCGGTAGCTACTGTTGACCATATTTGGTCAATGACCATATTTAGTTATAGCTGTGTGTAGAGAAGTCTTAATGTTAACAAATAATGATGTTATATGCACATAACAAACTGTATATAAACATGTTGAGTCAGTAAAGCTATTTTGTACAAATGCATTCTGTGGAGATAGCATGACATAAGATACTCTGTGGAGATAGCATGACATAAGATACTCTGTGGAGATAGCATGACATAAGAATAGTCTGTGGAGATAGCATGACATAAGATCGTCTGTGGAGATAAGCATGATACGGTACTCTGTGGAGATAGCATGCCATACGATACTCTGTGGAGATAGCATGACATAAGAATAGTCTGTGGAGATAGCATGACATAAGATACTCTGTGAAGATAGCATGACATAAGATACTCTGTGGAGATAGCATGACATAAGATAGTCTGTGGAGATAGCATGACATAAGATCGTCGGTGGAGATAGCGTGACATAAGATGCTCTGTGGAGATAGCATGACATATGATACTCTGTGGAGATAGCATGACATACGATACTCTGTGGAGATAGCATGACATAAGAATAGTCTGTGGAGATAGCATGACATAAGATCGTTTGTGGAGATAGCATGACATAAGAATAGTCTGTGGAGATAGCATGACATAAGATCGCCTGTGGAGATAGCATGACATAAGATACTCTGTGGAGATAGCATGACATACGATACTCTGTGGAGATATTCAGGGGAGTCAATCATCCTGACTATCCCTCGGTGCTGGACTCTCTAAGCATAGCCAACCCAGTCATTACCAACTGTCTCATTGACATGAGTGGCATATAATCCATTCTCATCATCAAAGTTACTTTCTACTCTGATCAAGTTCATAATATTTACATGTTGCATGCACAGTCCAACAGACTGTTTGAAGGAGAGTGCATTGAGGTAGATAAAAATTAATAAAATAAAAGATAGAAAAGTGGTTTTGACAATTGTGTTTCTAACTGTACCATCATGGAATGTATCAGGCTGTCTTGCATAGAATGGCCACTGTATGTAGCTGAAGTTTGATGAAGCTAGTTTAAGTTGGCAGTAGACTTTGCTGCATGCAAATGTCAAAGGTAGACCCCTTTGCTTGCTCGAGTGGATGGTTATAAAGTGCCCAGGTACTAATGTCTCTTTCCCTACTTTGATTGCAGGAGAAGGACGCAGCCAGGAAGGTGATGCAACAAGGCCGACCCCCGAGGAACTCCCTTTACTGTCAAAGGAGATCAGGTTTACCGCAACCGATACTACACCCCAGACTTTGGCATGGCCAAATACCTCAGGGGAGATCTGGAGACAGAATTTCGGTAAGTAACTATTTTGTTCATCTGGTCTCTACTATTTTGCAATCCAGTCTCCTTTTCACCTCATTTAAGACCTTGTTTACTTAACAAGAGGCACATCTCAGTAGGTGTTCCGGGTATGTCATGACATAGCACAAGTGAGGGGGTTCCTCTTTTGTTCTCTATCTCTCCTCTATTGTTCCTCAAGCAAGGGGGAGATCGATGACATTACGGATTCTCATCAGACCAACTCCTTGAATGCCCTACTCCTTGAAGTTTTCAGTTGTGTCTAAAAAAAAACACTATTTTGCTCAAAACATATATATTTTTTGCTCTTTAGTGTGTGTACTTTACTGTATTTACAGTATACTTGGGATATCGCTTTCAACAGTAAAAGTAAAACAATCGCTGGAGGATGTCTTTAAGTTATTTAGATGTCTTCAATATTTATATTGTGTGGTTGATGAAAGAGCTTGCTCAGAAACGCATCAGCAGCAAATCTTTTCTATCTATTTATTTAATGTTTTATTTCACCAGGAAGTCCCATGAGAGGAATGATCTCTTTTTCCAGGAGGCGATAATTGAAGGGAATTAAGTTGCCACCCTAAACCTGATCTTGTCTTTCAGAGTTGTATTGATTTGTAGTTGCATTTCTCAGCATATTGGAGTCAGAGCTGAAGAACTACAAGGCCCAGCTCTCCTGGTTTCATCTTCACCTGGGCTCAGCCACTGAGGACATCCAGCGCATGGAGGCCAAACTACACAACACCATCATGACTCTGAAAAAGACTCTGGTCATGGCTTGAACTGTGTTGTCACTGCTGTATGAAATTAAAACATTGACGCATTGAAGAGACAACAGTCAGATGCGTTGCTCCATCACACTTTAGCACCATCATGACCCCATAATGACTGAAAAAGACTGGTATTGTGACTGTAAGCATGCTTATTACAATTGTAATAATTGCAATTGCATCTCAAAAAAAAAAATATATGTCCTGTATATCAATGCAGAGTGCTGCTGTCTGTTATTGTGCATGTTACACCTCTATGTAATGTATGACATGGATGCCGTTTAACTGTTTACCTGTATATTTGAATGCAGGCCACAGTGAATCAGGTCAAGGCCAGTGTGACAGAGCTTGAGAATGTCGAGGAGGAACAGACTGATGACATCTGCACTTTGGTAAAAAATACAACTTTATTGATCCATGATTACAAATGATGCTTTGATTTCCCATAGAGATGATCGATGTTGGTTTGATTGATTGATTGATTGATGGTGTAAAACCTTTACATGAAATTGACCGTGCTAACTTCATCAAATGCTACAGGAAGAAGTGGCTCAAGAGAACCAGCAGAGAATCGATGGTGAGAAGAAAACTGTGGAGGAAGCAAAGAAGGAGCTGGAGGAGCATGAGAGAACTACCAAGGAAGTTGATTGCCAGTATGTTGACGTGAGGATCAGGATTGAACAGCTGGCTGAAGAGATGGAGCCACTGAAGGTGAAGAGACATGCATGCAGTGCCTGATGCCGTGAAGATGAAAACAGTTAATACACTGTATATGCCACTTGGCAGACACTTTTATCCAAAGCGACTAGCAGTACAGGGAGGTGGTGCGTCACAGTGCAATGAGTACATTTTTGTATGTGTACAGTGCATTCGGAAAAAAATTCAGACCCTTTCCATTTTCCACGTTTTGTTACGTTACAGCCTTATTCTAAAATGAATGTATAATTTTTCCCCCCTCATCAATCTACACACATTACCCCATAATGACAAAGAGAAAATAGGCACACACCTGTCTATATAAGGTCCCACAGTTGACAGTGCATGTCAGAGCAAAAACCAAGCCATGAGGTCGAAGGAATTGTCCGTAGAGCTCCGAGACAGAATTGTGTCGAGGCACGGATCTGGGGAAGGGTACCGAAGAATTGCTGCAGCATTGAAGGTTTCCAAGAACACAGTGACCTCCATAAGTCTTAAATGGAAGAATTTTGGACCACCAAGACTCTTCCTAGAGCTGGCCGCCCGGCCAAACTGAGCAATCGACCTCATGGCTTGGTTTTTACTCTGACTTGCACTATCAACTGTGGGACCTTATATAGACAGGTGTGTGCCTTTCCAAATCATGTCCAATCAATTGAATTTACCACAGGTGGACTCCAATGAAGTTGTATAAACATCTCAAGGATGATCAATGGAAACAGGATGCACCTGAGCTCAATTTCGAGTCTCATAGTAAAGGGTCTGAACACTTATGTAAACAAGCTATTTCTGTTTTTTATTTTTAATACATTTGCAAAAATGTCTAAAAACCTGTTTTCCCTTTGTCATTATGGGGTATTGTGTGTAGATTGCTGAGATTTTTCCAAATATTTAATTCATTTTATAATAAGGCTTTGAATGAAGGTGTCACGTTCCTGACCTGTTTTCTGTTGTTTTTGTATGTGTTTAGTTGGTCAGGGCGTGAGTTGGGGTGGGTAGTCTATGTTATGTTGGGGTTAATGTGTTGCCTGATATGGTTCTCAATTAGAGGCAGGTGTTTGACGTTTCCTCTGATTGAGAACATATTAAGGTAGGCTGTTCTCACTGTTTGTTTGTGGTGATTGTTCCTGTGTCAGTGTTGGTTCTACACGGGACTGTGACGGTTAGTTTGTTTTGTCATTTTGTATAGTGTTTTGTTTTGTTTGATTAAATTCATTATGTATAATTACCACGCTGCACATTGGTCTTCTGATCTCTCCGCCTCTCCTCGTCTGAGGAGGAGGACGACGTAGACTGCCGTTACAGAATCACCCCCACACCAAAGGATCAAGCAGCGTGGCAACGGGCAGCAGCGACAGCAGCAGCGGTACCAGGAGGAATGGTCATGGGAGCAAATATTGAACGGAGAAGGACCCTGGGCTAAGGTTGGAGAGAATCGCCGCTCTCGGAGGAGATGGAGGCAGCGAAAGCCCAGGATCGGGGGTATGAGAGGCAGCACGGAAGCGTGGCTGGAAGCCCGTGAAGAAACCCAAAAAAATTATTGGGGGGGGGGCTAAAGGGTAGTGTGGCGAGGGCAGGTAGGAAACCTGCGCCCACTTCCCATGCTTACCGTGGAGAGCGGGAGTACGGGCAGACACCGTGTTATGCGGAAGAGCGCACGGTGTCTCCTGTCGTGTGCATAGACCGGTGCGGGTTATTCCACCTCCCCGCACTGGGCGGGCTAGATTGAGCATTGAGCCAAGTGCCATGAAGCCGGCTCTACATATCTGGCCTCCAGTACGTCTCCTCGGGCCGGTGTACATGGCACCAGCCTTATGCATGGTGTCCCCGGTTCGCCAACACAGCCCAGTGCGGGTTTATTCCACTCTCCCCGCTGGACGGGCTACGGGGAACATTCAACCAGGTAGGTTGGGCAGGCTCGGTGCTCAGGGAGCCAGTAGGCCTGCACGGTCCGGTATATCCGGCGCCACCTTCCCGCCCCAGCCCAGTACCACCAGTGCCTACACCACGCACCAGGCTTCTGTGCGTCTCCAGAGCCCTGTTCCTCCTCCACGCACTAGCCCTATGGTGCGTGTCTCCAGCCCGGTACCACCAGTTCCGGCACCACGCACCAAGCCTCCTGTGCGTCTCCAGAGCCCTGTACGCACTGTTCCTTCTCCCGCACTCGCCTTGAGGTGCGTGCCCTCAGCCCGGTACCACCAGTGCCGGTACACGCACCAGGCCTATAGTGCGCTTTGAGAATTCAGTGTGCCCTGTTCCTGCTCCCCGCACTAGCCTTGAGGTGCGTGTCTCCAGTCCGGTACCACCAGTTCCGGCACCACGCACCAGGCCTACTGTGCGCCTCAGCAGGTCAGAGTCGGCCGTCTGCCCAACGCCGCCTGCATTGTTTGCCTGCCCAGCGCCGTCTGAGCCATCCGTCTGCCCAGCTCATCTGAGCCCATCGTCTGCCCAGCGCCATCTGAGCCATCCGTCTGCCCAGCGCCATCTGAGCCATCCGTCTGCCCAGCGCATCTGACCATCGTCTGCCGAGCCATTAGAGCCGCCCGTCTGTCCCGAGCCGTCAGAGCCGTTCGTCAGTCAGGACCGCTAGAGCCGTCCGTCAGTCAGGAGCCGCCAGAGCCGCCAGCCAGTCAGGAGCCGCCGAGCCGCCAGCCAGTCAGGAGCCGCCAGAGCCGCCAGCCAGTCAGGAGCCGCAGAGCCGCAGCCAGTCAGGAGCTGCCAGAGCCGCCAGCCAGTCATGAGCCGCCAACCAGTCATGAGCTGCCCGCCAGTCATGAGCTGCCCTCCAGTCATAGCTGCCTCCATCATGAGCTGCCCTCCAGTCATGAGCTGCCTCCAGTCATGAGCTGCCTTCCATAGAGCTGCCCTCCAGTCATGAGCTGCCCTCCAGTCATGAGCTGCCCTCTCAGTATGAGCTGCCTCCAGTCATGAGCTGCCCTCCAGTCATGAGCTGCCCCTCAGCCCGGAGCTGCCATTAGTCCGGAGCTGCCCTTCAGTCCAGAGCTGCCTTCAGTCCAGAGCTGCCTCTCTGTCCGGAGCTGCCCTTCAGTCCGGAGTTGCCCCTCTGTCCTGAGCTACCTTCTGTCCTGAGCTACCTCTCTGTCTCTGAGCTACCTCTGTCCTGAGCTACCTCTCTGTCTGAGCTACCTCTCTTCGCTGAGCTGTCTCCTTAATCATGTGGGGCCTTGGGGAGGATTCTTAGGCCAGGTCGTGGGCGAGGGTCGCCACTCAAGGGACGCTAAGGAGGGGGACAAAGACAAGGTGGAGTGGTGTCCTCGTCCTGCGCCGGAGCCGCACACGCGGACAGATGCCCACCCAGCACTCCCCTTGAGTTTTAGGGGTGCGCCCGGAGTCGCACCTTGAGGGGGGTTCTGTCACGTTCCTGACTGTTTTCTGTTGTTTTGTGTATGTGTTTAGTTGGTCAGGGCGTGAGTTGGGGTGGTAGTCTATGTTATGTGTTTCTATGTGGGTTAATGTGTTGCCTGTATGGTTCTCAATTAGAGGCAGGTGTTGGACGTTTCCTCTGATTGAGAACCATATTAAGGTAGGCTGTTCTCACTGTTTGTTGTGGGTGATTGTCCTGTGTCAGTGTTGGTGCTACACGGGACTGTGACGGTTAGTTTGTTTTGTCATTTTGTATAGTGTCTTGTTTTGTTTGATTAAATTCATTAATGTCATTATGTATAATTACCACGCTGCACATTGGTCTTCTGATCCTTCTCGCCTCTCCTCGTCTGAGGAGGAGGACGACGTAGACTGCCGTTACAGAAGGGTTTGAATACTTTCCGAAGGCATTGTATATGGAGATAGTTACGTACCTAAAATAAGATGTTAAATAAAATGTTATATCCCTCAGATATAGGACAGACACTTCAGAACTTTCTTTTAGATATATATATATATATATATGTGTGTTTTTACTATCTGTTTATCCGTGTTTGAACGTGTTATTCAATGTGTTTCTATGGGCTAATAGCACTAAGGCCAAATTCAATGTTTCATCCCCAAAAAATTCTATATATTTTTTAGCTAAATAGCTAAATGATCCTTGGTATGACCATCTTAAAACAATTCGTATCCCCCCCCCACACACACCCCCGGCTTAGACTCTTAAAGATTACACCCCCAAAATAAAAATACTACTCTAAGGCTGGTTTCCCAGACACAGATGAAGCTTAACCCTGTACAAAAAAGCTCAATGGATAATCTCCATTGAGCAATCTTTTTAGCCCACGACCGGCCCTTTTAGTCCACAACTCGCCCTATAGTCCACAATACTGAGAATATGAATACTGTATATTGAAAATATTAAAAAAATTAATTCATATTTCTGTCTTAATGTACATAGGTCCCGCTCTGTGAGATGCAAATTGTACTTTAATAATTTCCTGATAAAGATGAATTGCTGTTGGTACATGATGTTTGATCACAACAGTGAGACTCTCCATCTCGGTATGTAAGCTAATCCTGATAGCTTTCAAATTACCTGTATAGATTTTACATAATACCAATATATTTGTCAGAATCAATTTGACATGGATTTTTATCAAAATTGTTCAGTTAATTTATTTGGCCTTTTTACATGAATGTGTTTCACATTCAAGAGGACTGACACTGAGACAACATTAAACCATCAACATGTACAGACAACAGGAAATGCATGACCAACGACCACACAAAACAGATAGAGCTATACACACCAGCAATGGGTGTGAAACCCAACTTAGTGTGTCCTGTTTTCTGTCTTGTCCTCTATGTAACCTCCTGGAGCTTTGCAGGTGAAGGCGCCAAGCCGTGAGAACGACAGTATGAGTGACATGCATTCTCTGTCTGGAGGAGAGAGATCCTTCTCCACAGTGTGCTTCCTCCTCTCCCTCTGGGAGATCACTGAGTCCCCCTTCAGGTGCTTCGACAAGTTTGACATCTACATGGTAAGACAGGCCTACATGCATGCTTGTTATTTACGCATCTGGATTCACATCGATTTTGAAACAGTATTTCATCAAACATTCCACTTCTATGATTCATTTAAGTCTTACTGAATCAATGATGGTTTGGAAAAGTTGAAAATTACAATTGTCTCCAATTAGTTTTCCAAAGGACATGCACAATTATCTTTGTCATTACGGGGTATTGTGTGTAGATTGACGAGGGATTTAAAAAAATGTTTTAATCAATTTTAGAATAATAACGTATCAAAATGTGGAAAAAGTCAAGCGGTCTGAATTCTTTCCGAATGCACTGTAAGTAGGAGGGAACGGGACAGATATAGCAGGCTGTATATTGCTTGCCATTATTGATCTTATGCAGTACATTAAAGATGTATTGTTGGTGTGTCTCTCAAACGTGTGTCTCTCAAACTTGTCTTTCAGTGAACATATTACGATCCATCAGGTTCAGGATCCAGAGAGGGCTGAAGGACAGACAGGGGACGCAGAGCTTGAGTAACTTATAGATGATTGATCAGGCACACATCATGCCATCAGAACACATTTTTAAACACATTTGAGTCATGTTTGCAATAATTTAATATTGGGAGAGTCTGGAGCCTCTCTGGGAGGCTTGACTCTAAATTTTTGCTGTGGGCCATGCAGATGGATGAATCATGAACCTTGTATTACATTATGTACTATGGGCCTAAACATTTTCATAGTGTCTGTGTAGATACATCTGTGTTACAGTTTCACATATTTCTATGCATATTCTTTTTTTTCACCTTTATTTAACCAGGTAGGCTAGTTGAGAACAAGTTCTCATTTACAACTGCGACCTGGATATCTCACATACAGTATTTAATTTTGATGTATTAATTGCATGCAATTGAAATGTTACTTTGAAAGCATGTGGTGCGATGTTGAGCATTTAACTGTGAATTTGGTTTTGGCTGATTTGTTGAGTGCCTTCTGAAGTCGGTACAGCCGATCTGCCAACTTCTGTCTGTAGCGTCCAAACCTTTTTCATCTTACTGTATGTGTATGTGTACAATACTGATGTACACTAGATGTAAATATCTATGACTTTGATTACAGTTAGTAATAGACTGTATAATTTAGTAGTAGTCCTTGTTCTGTATAATTTTTTGTAGTCCTTGTTCAGAAACAATTTGCCCAATCCTGTTATTGATTTATCTGTATATGCTCAGGTTACTGTATTGGTTTTAAATCATTTGAATGGTAATGATGTGCTTTAAAGGGCTACATCGGGATTTTGGCAATGAAGCCCTTTATCTACTTCCCCACAGCCAGAAAAAAACTCATGGATACCATTTTTATGTCTCTACATCCAATATGAAGGAAGTTAGAGGTAGTGTCATGAGCCAATGCTAACTAGTGTTAGCACAATGCCTGGAAGTCTATGGTACCTACTAGCATGCTAGCAGCTACCATAGACTTCCAGTCATTGCGCTAAGACTAGTTAGCAATTGCGCTAATGCCAGTAGCGGTGCGTGGGTAAAATCACCAGGGAAGCAAAGGTAATGTCACGTTCATCATAATGATGAGACCAAGGCGCGGCGTGCGTAGAGTTCCACATTCATTTAACAGTGACACTTACAACAAAGAATCTAACAAACGTGCAGTATTGCAGTGCACAAGGCAACTATACAAAAATAAGATCCCACAACACAAATTAGGCAAATGGCTACCTAAATATGATCCCCAATCAGAGACAACGATAAACAGCTGTCTGTGATTGGGAACCATATCAGGCCAACATAGACATACAAAAACCCCTAGACATACAAAAACCCTAGACATACAAAAACTAGTGTACCCACCCTAGTCACACCCTGACCTAACCAAAATATATAGAAAAACAGATATCTAAGGTCATGGCGTGACAGTACCCCCCCCAAAGGTGCGGACTCCCGGCCGCAAATCTAAACCTATAGGGGAGGGTACGGGTGGGCATCTACCGTTGGTGGCGGCTCCGGTTCTGGACGCAGCCCCCCCCTCCTTACACTGATCCCACCGCTTTTGTGGAACCGGACCATGGATCATCGCCGGAGGCTCTGGACTGCAGCTCGTCACTAAAGACTCTAGACTGCAGCTCGTCGCTAGAGGCCCCGGACTGGGGACCGTCGCTGAAGACCCCGGACTGGGGATCGTCGCTGGAGACCCCGGACTGGAGACCGTCGCCGGAAGCTCTGGACCGGGAACTGTCGCCGGAAGCTCTGGACTGGGAACTGTCGTCGGAAGCTCTGGACTGTGGAGGCGCACTGGAGGCCTGATGCGTGGGACCAGTACAGGTGGCACCGGGCTGAGGACACGCACCTCAGGGCGAGTGCGGGGAAGAGGCACAGGACGTACTGGACTGTGGATGCACACTGGAGACCTGATGCGTGGGACCGGTACAGGTGGCACCGGGCTGATGACATGCACCTCACGGCGAGGAGGCACAGGACGTACTGGACTGTGGAGGAGCACTGAAGACCTGATGCGTGGGACCGGTACAGGTGGCACCAGGCTGATGACATGCACCTCAGGGCGAGTGCAGAGAGGAGGCACAGGACGTACTGGACTGTGGAGGCGCACTGGAGACCTGATGCGTCGGACCGGTACAGGTGGCACCGGGCTGATGACACGCACCTCAGGGCGAGTGTGGGGAAGAGGAACAGGACGGACCTGACTGGGGACACGCACTTGAGGGAGAGTGCGAGGAGCAGGAACAGGACACACCTGACTGGAAAAGCGCACTTGAGGGAGAGTGCGAGGAGCAGGAACAGGACATACCGGGTTGTGAAGGTACACTGGAGATCTGGTGTGTATAGCCGGCATCAATTGTTCCGGAACTTTAACACACGTTTCAGGACGAGTATGAGGAACTGGCGCAGGTGGCATCGGACAGCTAACACGCTCCTCAGGGCGAATGCCGTGCATACTATGCCAAACCAACAGCTCTCTCTTCACTCTCCTCCAATTTGATCAACAACTCCTCGAAGGTCTCCAACTCTCCCTTCCGTTCACTCTCCTCCAATTTGTCCAATAACTCCTCGACAGTCTCTGACTCACCCCTCAACTTCGCCGACTGCTCCATGTGCCCCCCCCCCCAGAAAATGTCTTGGGGTTTCTGTGGCCTACCTACCCGATGCCGTTGCTGTCCTCTCATGCTCCTAGGCGACTCCCGCCAAGGAAGGCGATTCTGTCCTGCCAGGATTTCCTCCCAAGTCCAGGATGCCTTCTCATCCAGGATCTCTTCCCAAGTCCAGGATACTTCCTCCTCCTGGGCACGCTGCTTGGTCCTTTGTTGGTGGGATCTTCTGTCACGATCGTTGTAATGATGAGACCAAGGCGCAGCGTGCATAGAGTTCCACATAATTTTAATAAAGAGAAACTCACTAAACAAAACAACAAAATCACAAATGAAACGTGAAGCTACTAGAGTGCACAAAGGCAACTTACTGTAGACAAGATCCCACAACTAACAATGGGGAAAATGGCTACCTAAATATGATCCCCAATCAGAGACAACGATAAATAGCTGTCTCTGACTGGGAACCATATCAGGCCAACATAGACATACAAACACCTAGATGACCCACCCTAGTCACTATCACGCCCCAACCAACACAGAGAAAAACAGCTTACTATGGTCAGGGCGTGACAAGTAGGCCACACAAGTTCACAGAAAGAGGCCGCCGAGTGCTGAAGCGAGTAGCACGTAAATATTTTCTGTCCTCGTTTGCAACACTCACTACCGAGTTCAAAACTGCCTCTGGAAGCAACGCCAGCACTAGAACTGTTCGTCGGAAGCTTCATGAAATGGGTTTCCATGGCCGAGCAGCCACACACAAGTCTAAGAACCCTGGCTGGAGTGGTGTATAGCTCACCGCCATTGGACTCTGGAGCAGTGGAAATGCGTTTTCTGGAGTGATGAATCAAGCTTCACCATCTGGCCGAACGACGGACGAATCTGTGTTTGGTGGATGTCAGGAAAACGCTGCCTGCCCGAATGCAAAATGCCAACTGTAAAGTTTGGTGGAGGATGAATGATGGCCTGCGGCTGTTTTTCATGGTTCAGGCTAGGCCCCTTAGTTCCAGTGAAGGGAAATCTTAACGCTACCGCTAACAATTATATTCTACACAATTCTGTCCTTCCAACTATGTGGCAACCGTTTGGGGAAGGCCCCTTCCTGTTTCAGCATGACAATACCCCCGTGCACAAAGCAAGGTCCATATAGAAATGGTTTGTCGAGTTCACTGTGGAAGAACTTGACTGGCCTGCACAGAACCCTGCCCTCAACCCCATCAAACACCTTTGGGATGAATTAGAACGCAGACTGCGAGCCAGGCCTAATCGCCCAACATCAGTGCTCTTGTGGCTGAATGGAAGCATGTCCCCGCAGCAATGTTCCAAAATCTAGTGGAATGCCTTCCCAGAAGAGTGGAGGCTGTTATAGAAGCAAAGGGGAGACCAACTCTAAATTAATGCCCATGATTTTGAAATGAGATGTTCCACATACTTTTGGTCATGTAGTGTCTATATACTGTAGGCCTAAGGCCGAGACAATAAGAAGACAATGGCAGAATAAATTCAACCACACCTTTGTTTCATCACAAAACCGGAGAGCAACACCTGTCCAGTGAAGTCCACAAAACATATTGCATGTAACAAGCAGTTACATGACCTACAGCATGGTCAAGCAAGTTAACGTTTCCAACATTTTCGGACTACAAAACAACTATTGATTTAGAACCACGGAGAGTTACCATGCTGTAGGGTTGTGTGTGTGTGTGTGTGTGTGTGTGTGTGTGTGTGTGTGTGTGCTCGCAAGTAGAAAAAACATGTTGGCTCACCCTACTTGTAGAGAAATGCCCATGCCATCCTCTTTCATGTTGCCTAAACGGTCTATGATTCTGTCATACACACTTTTAGTTTTTGTTGTCCTAGTCTACCTGGGTAAAATACTTGCTCTCTAGCCTAACTTCCTTTCATGGGCAACGATGTGCCAGGCCAGCTAGTTAACATTAGCATACTACATCTAGCTACATGTTGAACTTCCATCCTCTTAGGCCAAGGGCACAATGTATGAATTTATGGTTGGAATCGCCATTATAATTATTGGCCAGTATGTAGAATTAAGTAAAACCACAAATCCCTATCTCCATCCATGTCTAATTTAGGAAATGGCATATTATAGCTAGCTAGCTAGCTAGCCACCGGAGGACAACGACACAATGAGATGTAAAAATTCAAGTTTTCTGTCAATGATGTTTGGCTTCTAATGTGATGTGATTGGTGTGAAGCCAAATCCAAACTGGCTTCCCTTGACGCTTTTATTTGGTGCGCCATTCACAGCTGAGCTCCCTCAGTTTAGCTCAACGCTGATGGCCTAAAATGATCAAGGGAGGCCAAATGCTCGCTGGCTTCCCTTGCATTCAATGCTAGGGCAGCAACAATGTCATACTCTTTTTGACCAGACAGAATGGATGGGCTACACATACAGAGATAGAGGGGCGCTGTTTCGTTCGCTTGGACGCTTTCTCCAGTGACATACCTTCAGCCTCTTGCGAACTGAAGGGCATTTATGAAACAGAGAGACGAAAGAAAAATAATTTTTGCATGTGTTTTAAGCAGCCAATTTTTCTAAGAATGTATTATGTTGGAATTCTTACTGTTGCAAAAAAAATATACACAGGGGAGAATGTATAATTAATTTCTTCCCGGTACGGGACCTCCTATATGTGTGTGCGATTGCACCAAAAATGTTTAGCGGCCTAATTATAGAACTACATATAGAATCCCTGTTAATTTAATAGGATCTCTGTGGGCCTAGTCGTAAAGATTTATCATTTAACTTTTAAAATGTATAACCTTTTATTGTGGCATAAACACAACCAGTCATGATGCTTTTTATCTGATTCTCAAACGATCTCTTCAAAGGGCTCCTTTACTAGGACCTAGTTCAGGAAACCCTGGCCTACACCACCAGTTTTCAAGTCCATCCGCTCATTTTTCATGCATCTGACATGAAGTAATGATAAAAAGTGGTGTAACAGCCTACAGTTTTCTTGACATTTTGTTTTCATTATTGTGATAAGCTAATGTTTTATCGGTATGGCGTACCCCCATGGCGTACCCCCCCCCCCCCCTTTATTTTGCCGGGATGCCGTACCGGACCCTACCGCCTTACTTTTACCCCTGATTATTTAACAAATCTTGGCTTAACTAACTGTCATTGGTTGTAATAAATGCAATTACAGACATTGGCGGAAAAATAGACAGAAATGGGAAAAATGGTTAAATCAGAGAATCTTGAAAGGTGAATAATTCACCTCAAACAACAATAAAATGCATCACAAAACGTATACCTTTGGAACCTAACCAATTGTCAAACTTGCATCATTTCCATGTTGGTGTATCGATCACGGAAATATGTAACATTCTTGATTGATTGGTTAATGAATAGCATCACACTTACCAGACCATGCCTTTTGAAAAAGCCCATAGATGTTTTTATTGAGTTTCATTAGTACTACATAAAGAATGTAACTATGTAATTTTGGGTGCAACACATGCCACATGTATAAAAAGAACAAAACAAACAAAATACACAGTCACTTATCTTTTAAATTAGATTTTTCATATTTAGTATAAACATTTACTTGACAAAGATTGTTGCCATGAAGTTTGGATCTACCTGTACAAATAATAGTATAGACAAATAATAATCAATAATGAGCATTCAAGTCTACATTATGCTGTATCCAGAACTGTGAAAAACGGTGTCAGCTTCCACTAGTATAATAAGTGAAATGTTTGCCAGTACATGCCTGCATAGCTTCGAAATGGTAAATAGGTCTAGTACGTTCAAGGAAATGCACATTTTCACGATATCTGCAATCCATATAGGAGTCAATTTGAAACAGAACTAGAACTTTTAGTTTCAGAAGCTCTGTTTTTATCTAGTACTTCTTGCAACTCGTGGAGGGGTTCTGCACCATCACAGACCATTGTAAACTTAGATCGATCGAGAGATTAGAAGATTAAACCTTCAATAAAAAGTTGTTTTCTATAAAAGTACCTTTTGTAGGAACGCGGTATGTCCAGTAAACTCTTCAGGCTTTTCCTATCTGGCTTTGGAAACTCACAAGCTCCGGACGCCGTGCTTGAAAGCCAAGATTTGTTACATTTTTGCCGTGCTCTGTGTCACTGTAAACATATTGATATGTATGATGTTACTTTGTATCGTTAATCGAGTGGGCAAACGTACAGGCTGAGAATTCCAACCAATTTGGAGTTATCGTGGCGCTTTATGTATCCAGCAATGCTAAGAGTGATAGGTGGTTATTACCATTGAAGATGGATAAGCATTGGCCTGGTGTTGATTGATGGCAACAGTGCAATAGAATAATATTATAAGGGTAATATAGTACATCATCAGCAGCATATTTATTCACTAGTTGTTCTATAGTGCTGGACTTTAGTTCAATACTCAACTTTCAGATACATCTGGACTCTGTGAGAGGTTACAACAAGGGCTCGTATTAGCCATCATTCAAGAACTCGTGTCATATTAATTACACATACGTAATGTTATTAATAATGAGGGCAACATGCTCCCACAGGAGGTTAATAATATAATGGTCTGGTGAATCACTACTGTACATCCCATGCAACAATACCAAACGCTTTTCGGAGGGCTTCTTCTTGAATACCGCTCTTGAGGATGCAAAAATTGAAGAGGTTAGATTATAGAGTCTGAACACATAACACATGCATGCAAAGATTGGAACCTACACAGTTCCGGTCTCTATTTTTCCAAGAGCTCAAGAAGTTTGGATATTATAGAGACGAGTTACAATTATCATAGGAATTATTGTTCATTTACCAGTATGTTAAGCATTAGCATTAGCAGCTAGCTGCAGCAGTGGACATGGATCATCTAAATACTGCAAGAACAGAATAATTCAATGTATAGCGCTTCACTGATATACAAGCTAGCCTAAAAGTGAATGGGTAAATGGAGTAGGATTACTTGTGCACAATTCACATTGGTAGGTTAGGTTTGATAAAATATAAATGTATCATGATATTGTGTAATATAATATATCCAAAATGATTCAGCTATTTCACATTCTCATGCATACAACCACAAGAAGCGAGTCCATTGAAAAATAGTCCAAGCATAATTTTTTTTCCTGTGGAAATGGCTGAGAAGAAGAACTTAAATGAGACATTAAAACATGTGCTGCCTGTCCAAAGAGAGTGTACACATCTGGTTTTATACAGATGAGCACCCCCTTCTCACTTCTGCATATCACACTGCAAGAGGAGCACGATGGACGGATCGCTCTTGGCCGCCTCTTTGAACTCATCCAATGAGATTTGGTCGTCGTTGTTCTTATCCATCTTGCTGAAGATCCTGTCCACCCTCTGCTCCGGTGTCAGGCCGTCCTCGTTCATCTTCATCATGATCACAGTGCCCACCATTTTGTAAATGGCCTAGAGGGACACGGGACGACATGGAGGGATGATAAGTACGGCAATATCACAGAAAGGAACAGGGGTATAATGAATGAAACACCTATTTTCAGACAGTCTTGGCGAATATGTTAACATGTTCAAAGTTTAATCTCAATACTACTTCAGTTATTTACCAATGTTCCCCACAATATAACACTGTAGTCCTACACATCTGATCATCTAGCTAAACTTGACTGTCCTCTGTCTCAATGTTTCCTTTTAGCCATGTTTGCCTTTGCAGAATACATTCTAATAACATGCACTGCTGATTACTTCAAACTGGATAGATAGCTTTAACAAATGGTATAAACGTCATGGTAACAATCCAGTATGATTTGTTTTAAACACACAGTATAGGGCTGGTTTCCCGGACACAGATTAAACCTAATAATGGACTAAAAAGCTATTTCAATGGAGGAAATAGCTTTTTAATCCTGAATGTGGATTAATCTGTGTCTGGGAAACCAGCCATCAATGTGATTCCTTACCTCGATGATCTCCAACATCTCCACCCTGGTGATCTTGCCGTCTCCATCCAGGTCGTACATGTTGAAGGCCCAGTTGAGCTTCTGCTCGAAGCTGCCACGCGATGTGATAGACAGGGCACAGATGAACTCTCGGAAGTCGATGGTGCCGTCGCTGTTCTTGTCGAAGGTCCTAAAGGCGTGCTGTGCAAACTTTGATGCGTCGCCATACGGGAAGAACTGAAAAGTAGAGTGATTGATTGAGAGACAGCTGTGATATCCAACTATTTATTCATCTCTGACATGACGTTTAAAAACGTGTCTTTAGTTCTATCTTTAGATCTATCTCTAACTGAAAGGAACAGCTTCCTTAAGTGTTGTGTATTCATGGATGCCAAGGGAAGCCAGGCTACCCCCAAAAATGTACCAAGAAAAATAAAATGAAACAGAAAATATTTTATCTTCCGTCTCTCTGTGTTTCATAATTTTCCTTCTCACTGGAGAAAGCATCCTAGTGAGCGAAACAGCGCCCCTCTGTCTCTGTATGTGTAGCCCATCTATGTAATGCTGTCTGGTCAAAAAGAGTATGACATTGTTGCCGCCCGTAACATTGGATGCAAGGGAAGCCAGCGAGCATTTGGCCTCCCTTGATATTTATTTCTATACAATAATAGGCAATCAGCGTTGAGCTAAACTGAGTGAACTCAACTGTGAATGGTCCTGGCACACCAAAAAAAAGTGGCAAGCGAAGCCAGTTTGGATTTGGCATCACACCAGTCACATCACATCAAAAACTAAACGTCATTGACAGAAAAAAACTTTAATTGTTGCATCTCGTTGTGTTGTTGTCCTCCAGAGGCTAGCTAAAATTGTCCCTTTCCTAAATTAGCAATGGATGGAGATAGGGATTTGGACTTGGTTTTACTTAATTCTCCATACTGACCAATGATTATAATGACAATTCTGATACAACCATAAATTCATACATTGTGCCACTGGCCTGAGAGGATGGAAGTTCAATATGTAGCTAGATGTAGTAGGCTAATGATAACTAGTTAGACTAGAGAGCAAGCATTTTAGCAAGGTAGCCTAGAATAACAAAAACTAAACGTGTGAACTGTATGACTGAGTCATAGACCGTTCCGGCAACATGAAAGAGAGGAGGATGGCATTGGTAGTAGGGTGAGTCAACATGTTTTTTCTCCTTACGCACACACAGAAATCAGTACCATGGACAGCCACATGATATTTTGATTACATTGATTGGACTAAATTGTTTTGGATGTTGCTCTCCTGTTTTGTGACGTAACAAAGGCGTGGTTGAATTTATTCGGACACTTGGACTTCTTATTGTCTCGGCCTTAGGCCAATATATCATGGTTTTCCAGGCATATGAACTAACAGGTAATAGAGCAAACAAAGCCATTTATCACAACACAGGTTGTAATATTTTTCCTGGCTTGGCTCCCCAGTGATTTTACCCACACACCTCTACTGGCTTCCTTTGAACCTTTTACAAGGATTCCATAATACATAGCTCAGAGTGACAACTGTTAAAGCTTTATGATCAGTTAGAAAATATAATGAACAACAGTGCAGTTTGAATACAAACAGAGAAATCAAACCCTGATTCCGCTCTGTTCTAGCTTCACAAAGATTTCTAACAATCACATTATATAATCATGATATCAATCATTTCCCTAGTTAGAAGTTACAACACCATACAAATAATGTCTCCAGCATGTGAAGCAGATGTACCACACCTGATCTGCAATAAGAGAACGTAGCCAATCGCAACACACCTTGACATAGAGCTGTTGGAATTCGTCCAGGTTCAGTCTGCCACTGGGGCAGTCCTTGAGGAAGCCTTTGTACCATTGCTTGAGCTCGTGTTCGTTAAACTCTGTGCTCTTCACCAGGTCCTCCATCACCTCAGGGGTCAGCTTGCTGTTCTGTTTTCCCATGGTGCCTGTGGTGCAGGAAGCATATGACCAAAGAGACTCAAAAACATAAAACATCTCTGAAAAGGATGACTGGGAAGGATTTATACTGAATAGAAAGGAAACTCCAGCACATGGGTGATCTTGATGCTTCGCAACATTTAATGGATCCAAGACCAACGTTTCGGTCTCAAGAGACCTTCATCGGGGTATTTTTATACCAACATGTAGTACAATATAGTGTAAGGCATTTCCTCATTTTAATCATGGTGATAGAAATAGCCTACCACACATTCAAATGTATGTTGTGCATTACAATGCATTATGCATAACGCATAAGGTGTTATAAACGTGCTTATAATGCGTTATAAAGAGAGGGTTTTCATAGGAAGTGTAACCAACAAGTTTGCTCTCAAATCTGCTTTGTTTCAAACAGTCCCTTTATAAGGAATGAAATTAGTAAAATAAATTTAAAAAAATAGAAAAGACTATTCATCAATAATGAATTGCTTTGCCTGCCTGATGCCAGTGTTCTATTTGTGTTTTCTAAATCTGTTGGCACCACAGTCTCTGGCCTGACATCACACAGTGCTGGGCAGGAACACTGCAGTCAGCAAGACTCACATCAAAGCGTTCGATCATTACCTATCATGTAACAACCTGTCTATGTTTTACCTGTAGCCTATAGTCTCTTGTGACAGACTTTCGCACGCGAGTTTTGGTTCTGGATTCCAAAATGACCAGCAGCCTGATGTTTGGTGTTCGTCCCAAATGTATAGTGTCCATTGGTAGTTTATTATATAGGGAATAGGGTGCCATTTGGGACGCATGCTTTTAACTGCAGTTCACGTTTAATAACGTCAAAGTATAAACCTCTAGAGGAATCTATTCATTAATGAAAACCGAAGTGAGTGATAATGACATGTCCTCATCACATAATGGAGTAATTATATGAAGCCAGCAGTGTGTAACCCATAGGGTACATGGGCAATAAGAATAAGAATAAGAATATTTATTTCATATAGCGCTTTTCATTACACAAGGAATCTCAAAGTCCCTGTAAAAACAAAACAGACATTCGTGTTGATCTCGCAAATTCTTGGGCGATGCCTTCCGCAACTTCAGATGATAACACGACGAAGAGTGAGGGAGTCTGTAGTTAGATAGGAGTTGATGCGGTTCTCTTCAGACAGGCAGCATGTTTTGGGCGGAGGGAGGGAGCGTCGATGGTGCAGTACTTCATTAATCCTTTAAAGCCATTGACTGGATAATTAATCAACAAGGGAATCAACCCAACGGGTGAGCTGCTCTCTCACAGTGGATCATCATCTTAAATAATAGAAAGTCACAAATCTGACAGCCTGGATTGGCAGTGGCTACTGCTTACATCTGTTCTGCCAATATGTTGACTGTGGGAACTATACATGGGCCTTCATACAGTTGCCTTACATGCTCAAATGTTATCCTGTCCTAGAAAACATAATAAAATTAACTCAAAGATTAATTGTAAATTGACAGTTGTGGGAGATCATGATAACTGGAACAACCATAATGTGATCAACGCTGTCGATGGCCTGAGGTTTAGGCTATGCAGTAGGCATACATTGTGATGGAGTCATTGACAGCAAGCACCGTGCTTGAACCAACAACCATGTAGCAGTGCACTTTCTATTCCAGAAAGGTGCAGACCTCTTTGCAGAGGCCATGTATGCCCCCATACAGGCACATTACACAATACACAGGCACACTACATTGACATGGGCTTGGCCTATTTGCACTGTATATTGCATACCCAACATTTGGCGCAAAGGATATTTTTCATTAAAAAATGACATATATTTAGATGATGCTACCAAAAGGCTTGTGTTGAAATGATTTGGATCTTACATAACATCAAATGAGCCTAAGGCATGGAATGACCTTGAGGAGGAACATTTTGCTTGAAGATGAGAAAAGAGATCAGAGGGAAGGTGAAAATGGGTTTGGCTCCTACGGTTTGAAGGCTTAATATTCTAGTCCCTTAGATTAACCTCGTTCCAAATAGAACAATGTATAGTTGTCCACATCACATGTACGCGCAACACTAACGTCATGTGGAGAAACATATGCAATTTAATTGCAGATAGAACATGTCGTTTCAGATATCCAGTTCATGGTACAAGCCTGCTCGGACATAGAGGGGGGTATGCAAGTGCATTCCGATAGAAACGACGCAGTGGTGTGGGAATTAAACCTGGTTAGTGATAACCCGCCCGAAATCACACCACTCACTCATGTCATTTTTCACCATGCGCACCATCTAAAAATGATAAAAACGTCAAAAATGAACTATCAACCAATCAAATGACAACTGGTCATTCTCGTGAAATGTGAATAAACCAACGGAAAAACATGATATGAATATTATTTTCGAAATATAATTAGTTAAGCATGTTTTTATATTTCTAAACGTTATGCAAATGTTAATGATGGATGCACATATCCACCAAATAAAACGTCAAACCTCTCCCCAAATCTCATTCATTGAAACGTGTCTATAAGGGCAGGAAAACCCCCAATTATGTGATACATCGTGAATGGAAATGATTATATCTCTAGACAATCATCTCAAACTATTTAAATACATGCCATGCCAACATAAAAACGACATTCTGCAGACACATGCTTCTTACCTTATTATACAATTTTTGGAGATGCTATTGCTAATGGTCGTCTGCACTGTCGTGTATTTTGAGACAGTCAAAAACCTCCCGATGATCAAGAGTGCCCAAATGGGAATATACCCTAAAATTGGCCTCTTCAAGACGCAGAGAGAAAAATAACGGGTTCCCGTGCTATTCCAGATGAGACAGGCGCAGGCAGGCAGCAGCGGCAGTAGGGACCGATCCCACGCTAGTCTTTGGTAATGCGACTGTAGACATACGGCGTCACCCGTGTGCATCACAAATTGATCTTATGTTGACTGTTGTCTCTGTGCATTGCTCCAACTGCTTGATTTTATATTTGCGTTGATAAAAGAAGTATAGGCCTATCTATGACTTATAAGTCGTGTTCCCTTTTAGCACAAATAATTACATTTATTGGATAGGTAGGTGTATGGATAAATTATGATTGAGGTGACCAAAACCAGTCAATAAGCACACCCAGCATAATTAAATATGTATTTTACCTGGGGGATTTTATTTTGTTTTTTTGAAGAGCTATGCATCATACTGGAATATTCAGTAAATATTTACACTTTAACAGTTATATTCAGTCAGATTATACCACATACATGCCCCTGCAAAGCCTACTGCAGTAAGGCATGTTGCCCTATTCTACATTTGCAACGGTTTCTGCATGTAGCCTATGTAGCCCTAAACTTCCAATGCAAACATGTCTGTAAAAAAGGATAGGCTATATATACTGTTTGACTAATTCGAATATACTGAAGTAACCTGTAATAAATAATGTTGCATCAGGAAGCAGAACAATCTGAATTAACATATGATTGTGTCACCATGTGGACACATTTGGTAACGTTTAATTATTATTTCCCCATGAATCCTAAGCTTCATTTCATTCTGTAAATTGGTTGATATCACAAAGAAAGATGCTCCTCAAACCATACCTTGTTCCCTTAATATTTTCTTAATTTAATACTTAGGATACACAGCCAGGTTAAATACACACATTGAGTGTTTTCCATTTAAAACTCACAACACAAAAGCAAACATGAGATATTCAATACATTGAGAACTTCTTTAGCACCAATACAAATAAACTCATCCATACCTTGGTTATTCTCTGACTTACAGTATATCTTTCCAATATGATTTTCAAAATAAAAGACATTGTCCCAGCTTGATTTGACTTGGCATGGCTAACATGTAATCATATACAGCTCCATTCACATACACTGGTTACTAAAATGTACACATACTGCCAAACTGGCACACACAAGCAATGCTATATGGCCTCATAACCCAATACTGTAGACATTTTTCCCGGTGAGTGTTGTCATCCCTTATGCTCTCCAACTCTGTTTCAAGAATGATAACGTAGTAAAACATTTATATAGTAAATACCCACACAATCAAGTTTCAATGAATTTGTAAGGTGTCTGAAGATGATGATTATTTGACAATCTGGTATATTCAACTAGAAATGGCTCATTGTCATGTATTTGAGCACAAACATGTTTTTTTTAACCATTTTAATCAAAATAATATGTAAAACAATATGCAAAGTCATTTGTATTTCTGCACTGAGTTTAGTTTACATTATTTTGTGTAAAAAACAAAAGAGTTTAATAATGTTTAACATGGGCTTAAACTCCTGTTTCTAATCACATGCTTCACAATATGAGTTTACATTGATGTGTATAGATTTTGCAAAACCATATGTGGAACTGGAACTGTAGCTTCAACCCTATGACACATTCAAATCACTTTTGTGAGGGTATAGAATCAAAACAATATGGGACAATTTTTATGTGTTTATCACACATTTGTGGGGCCTTAACTACGTTTTTAGGAGACCAAGTATAAATAATAGTTTATCTAAAACAATTCCTACTTCTCAACAGATCATAAATGTGACTTGCTATGTGCTTTGGGCACATAGGTACATTAATAAACTCATTTATGGAACAACTGTATCCTCGAAGTAGTATAGTCTACTTTTCCCAATATTGCCTGCCAGTGTATCAGTTATGCATTCCAGAATTAGCATATTGTGCCATCTGTATAAACCAAAAAGTTATTTCAACATAAAAACTAGAATATCCCCAAAACGTTGTATTCCATCAGAATACAATTTTTGTTTCATTAGCTACATAACATCTGAAAATGCTAAATAATTTGTCAAATATAGCATCCCAAATGGCACCCTATTTCCTATATAGTGTACTACTTTTGACCAGGACCCTTAGTGCTCTGGTCAAAAGTAGTGCACTATATAAAGGTGCCATTTGGGTGGCATCCACAAAGTTGGGTCCCACAGATTGATGGAGTGAAAAAAATGTTCAGATTCAGAACTTGTTTTGTTTTAGTTTGTCGATGTGATTGCAGAGCTTCAGGGCTGGCCCCAGCTTCAGTCCTAGGTACTTCATCATCATCTCACTCTTTAGAAGTAACAACGCGTTGCCGTCTATCTCCTGTGGGAAAGAAAGTCAGGTTATATCTCCACAAGTAAACTAATCATACACGTGTATCAGTGTTGTTCACTGAAATGACTGAATTGAAATGGAAGTGACGTGACCCAAATCCTGGTTAGTATTTCACAAAACATCACATCCAGATATAATCCGATCACCGTTGCAGATCCATCCACTGGACACAGATGTCAGTTCAACATCTAGTTTTGATTTACATTTGGTTAAGTTGTCAACTAACGTGAATTCAACGTGAAATCAACCAAAAAAAGTCACCATGTCATTGGATTTAGGTTGCAAGTTGGTAGCATAAAAAAAAAAAAATCCCTTACGTTGATGACTTTTTGCTAATCCAAACAGTTTTCCACGTTGATTTAATGTTAGCACATTTTTTGCAGTTGTTGAAATGACGTGGAAACAATGTTTATTCAACCAGGTTTTGCCCAGTGGGCAGGCCTCAATCTCAATGAGATTTTCTGTGATTCCTCACACCCTGTCTCCTCGCCTCCTTCTCAACTATATTGGAGGAGAAGGTCCAAGGTTCCTCTGTTCCTCCCCCCTGACCTTCTCATCCAAGGCGTTTTGAGAAGGTGAGGAGTGAGGATGCAAGGTATCAAAATATTAATTCATTAATAGTGAGCCCAGGGGTAGCCTACATGCTTCCTGAATATGTCCACATGAGGGCCCAGGGAATGGGGGTCAGCGTCTCTGATGAACCACACCACGTCCTCTACACTCCAGGTGGAAGGGTCCTTACTGGGGGGCACCTTGGACTCCTGGGAGTCCTGAGATGGATTGTACGCTGGATGAGAAAAGAGAAAGACAGGTACAGAATAAAGATTTCACTACTGGTCTATTTTACCTGGTTACGGCATTGTGATTATAGCAAGAAACAAACTTTCCCAAAACGGCCAGGTTTTCCAGAAAACCCAGTTGGAAGATCGCCGGAATCAGAAGGGAATAAGCAGGAAAACCTGGTAATTTTGGGAAAATTAACAGAATTTTGCAACTCTAGTCTCCACTCTCCAGTTTCTTACCTATCCTGTTACCTTCCAGGAAAGTATTTGGACTAGACGTCTGTCTACACATGCCCATGGGGGAGGAGCTGTTGGGGAATTGCTGCGAGGAGCGAAACCCATAGGACGGTTTGGATGAGTAGGAGGAGCTTATGGCACTAAAGGCGGAGTCACCTGGGTCCATTGAGTAGCGTTTGTCTGACGGGTCCAGAAGGTACTCCTCTGGCATGGAGGTTTCAGCTGTGAAATGAATGGAAAGAGATGACATAAGTAAAAAAATATTTGCAACACTTTGAATCACTTTTGGATAGAAGCTGAAGTCTTTGAAATATGTATTTGAAATGCCGTTCTGTGCTTTAATTGTCCAATCCGAAGCAACAAACGCACATGTTTGGGGAATTGAGCCTAGGATATTTCTGGGGGACATGGGAGTGTTCTAGGTAGTCTTCTGGCATGGAGGTCTCAGCTGTTTGGGTAGGAATACAGGGATTTTGATAATGGATTACTAGGGATTACACAAGTAAAACACCAAATGATGTGTATTTCACAAATTGTCATTCTGTGCTTCCATGTGCAATCTGAAGCAATATAGTACAATATTTGGGGTACTGAGCCCACAATATTTCAGAGGGACAATTTCTCAGAGGCTCTTGTTAAGTTACAGGACTGTGTTTTCTAAGAAGTAATGTACAATGCATCAGATCTGCACTCCTGCCTACATAATTGCCCCTTGTAGGATAAATAAAGTACTTTGAATGTAATTGAATAAAGGACAGTACATTACCCTCTGATTGGTAGGAGGCATTATGCTGGGTGATTGGTTGGTCGCTGAAGAGGTTTTCACAGTGCAAGCTGCGACAGAGCTTCTTGAGGAAGCGTAGCACGTAGCCGACACTGTTGACCACAGGCAGACTCAGAAGGTGCTGCTTCCCATCGAAGGTGGCTGGAAATCAAAGGGGACACTTGATTAACCTAGAAACTTTGTTGACTTCCTATTGTAGTAAAGCTTGTTGCAGTTAACCTTGCCCTAGGCGACACAACTCTACAGCCATGTCTCCAAGCAACAATCTCAAAGCAACAAATGTCACCCTATTCTAGAGCCTTTATGGGCCCTGGTCAAAAGTATTGCTCTCTACACTGAGTGTACAAAACATGAAGGACTCCTGCTCGTTCCGTGACATAGACTGACCAGGTGAATCCTAGTGAAAGCATTGCTCCCTTATTGATGTCACTTGTTAAATCCACTTCAATCAGCGTAGACGAAGGGAATGAGACGGGTTAAATAAGTATTTTTAAGCCTTGAGACAATTGAGACATGGATTGTTTATGTGTGCCATTCAGAGGGCGAATGGACATGACAAAGGAAGGATACCTCATGGTTATTAGATTATCAAATGAGTGTATGCCAATATCTGTTATTTCCCTATGGGCAATTTCTACTAATGAAATAAATGAATATAAAACAGAAATCTCAGTTACACTACATACAATCTGTGGGTTTATGTTATACCTGATATTTTCTCTCCTCCGTAGCCCTGTGTGAGGAGAGTGAACACAGCTTTCTGCTGGAAGGCACTGTCGATGCAGCCCTGGACAGCCTGCTGCAGCACCACAGAAGGCCTGTCAGGCCCAAAATGATCTGGGAGCTGCTGCAGCTTCTTCCTATCCAGGTTAGGACCCATGTTGGCCTGCTTGTTGATGTAGATACACACTGCAGGGAACACAACGAGAGAGAGAGACCCATGTTGCCCTGCTTGTTTATGTAGATAAACACTGCAGGGAACACAATAGGAGGGATCGAAAGGCGTGGCCTACCTGTGAGCACCTGGGGCGTGGCAGAGTGAGGGATGGTCGCAGCATCCTGGGGGATGGAGCTCATGTCTGGTTCTGGGGTGCTGCTGGGAGGAGAGATGGCCAGGGGAGTCATCACCATCCTGGGCTTCAGCTGCAGGGAGACACAAGGGTAGGATCTCAGTATCTACAGGGTTATTTGTACACAGTTTAAATGGATCACTTGTAAATAATGGCATTTTATTCCAGTTTTAGGTAGCAAGTCTAAAATTATCCTGTATGGCTCAGTTGGTAGAGCATGTTGCTTCCACAGCAGGGTTGTGGGTTTGATTCCAGGGGCCTCCCATACATAAAATGTATGCACACATTACTAAGTAGCTTTGTATAAAAGGTCTTCTAAATGGCATATATTATTATTATTAGTAGTAGTACTATTATTATTAAAATATTATGGTTTGCAACTTGCATTAGTAAACACTCAACAGCAATCTCCACATGAATATACAGTCCCAGTCAAAAGTTTGGACACATCTACTCAGTCAAGGGTTTTTCTTTATTTTTACTATTTTCTACATTGTAGAATAATAGTGAAGACATCAAAACTATGAAGTAACACATAAGGAATCACAAAAAAGTTTTAAACAAATCAAAATGTATTTTATATTTGAGATTCTTCAAATTAGCCACCCTTTGCCTTGATGACAGCTTTGCACACTCTTGGCATTCTCTCAACCAGCTTCATGAGGTAGTCACCTGAAATGAATTTCAATTAACAGGTGGGCCTTGTTAAAAGTTAATTTGTGGAATTTGTTTCCTGCTTAATGTGTTTGAGCCAATCAGTTGTGTTGTGACAAAGTAGGGGGGGTATACAGAAGATAGCCCTATTTGGTAAAAGACCAAGTCCATATTATGGCAAGAACAGCTCAAATAAGCAAAGAGAAATGACAGCCCATCATTACTTTAAGACATGAAGGTCAGTCAATACGGAAATGTCAAGAACTTTGAAAGTTTCTTCAAGTGCAGTTGCAAAAACCATCAAATGCTATGATGAAACTGGCTCTCATGAGGACTCTCATGAATCCATATGTGTTATTTCATAGTTTTGATGTCTTCATTATTATTCCACAATGTAGAACAAATAAAAAATAAAAAATGGAATGAGTAGGTGTGTTCAAACATTTGACTGGTATTGTATTTGTATGGCAATTTGTACACAAAACAAAAATGTAAACGCAACATGTAAAGTGTTGGTTCCATGTTTCATGAGCTGAAATAAAATATCCAACAAAAAGCTTATTTTTCTCAAATTTAGTGCCCAAATTTGTTTACATCCCTGTTAGTAAGCATTTATCCTTTGCCAAGATAATCTATCCACCAGACAGGTGTGGCATACCAAGAAGCTGATTAAACAGCATGCTCATTACACAGGTGTACCTTGTGCTGGGGACAATAAAAGGCCACTCTAAAATGTGCTGTTTCGTCACACAACACAATGCCACAGATATCTCTAGTTGAGGGAGTGTGCAATTGGCATGCTAACTGTAGAAATGTCCACCAGAGCTGTTGCCAGAGGAATTTAATGGTAATTTCTCTATCATAAGCCGCCTCCAACATCGTTTTAGAGAAGTTGGCACTATGTTGAACCAGCCTCAAAACCGCAGACCATGGGTATGGTGTCGTGTGGGTGAGCAGTTTGCTGATGTCAGCGTTGTGAACAGAGTGCCCCATGGTGGCGGTGGGGTTATGGTATGGGCAGGCATAAGCTACAGACAACAAACACAATTGCATTTTATCGATGGCAATTTGAATGCACAAAAATACATTGACGAGTTCCTGAGGCCAATTGTGAGGCCCATTTTTTAAAAAGGTTTCTGTGACCAACAGATGCATATTTCTATTCCCAGTCAAGTGAAATCCATAGATTAGGGCCCAATTTATTTATTTAAATTGACTGATTTCCTCATATGAACTGTAACATCTTTGAAATTGTTGCATGTTGCGTTTATTTTTTTGTTCAGTGTAAATAACTTTTTACGAAATAATTCATAATATTCCCTATTCTTATTGCGACACTCACCAATCATTTTAACAATGCAGACATTTTGCTAGGCATATGCAGTGGCCAATCAGAATACTAATACTAATATGTAAACAAATTTGTCTGGGGGGTCTGTCTTGCTACATCATCATATGCATTTTTAAACATCCTGCATCCCCACTGCCACCCCCCTTCCCCTCTCTTTCCCCCCATCCCATCCCATACCCTCCTCTTCTTCTCCCCTCCCATCCCATCCCTGACACTGACCTTGAAGCCAGGCTTTCTCCCCCTCTTCTTGGGAACTTTGAGAGGAGGAAGGGAGTCAGGGTAGTGGGTTGGAAAATCCATCTTGCGATGAAGTGGGGGTCTCCCTCTCTTCCTGCCGGGAATCTTTCCTGGCTGGCTGGGGAGGAAGGAAGGAGACACTGCAGGCGACTGCATTTCACTGTTGTTATCTGCTTTCTGTGCTGCTGCAAGTACACTCATTGGGGCTGCAGGGAGACATACAGGAAGGAGGGAAACACAAAGGGAGATATAATAATAATTTAAGACCGCATGGCTTGTAATCTAAACCACTGTTAGTGCACACGTCATACATCAACATTGTTCTTTCATAGAATCAATCATCTCTTCACATATAACAAACATACACATGCTGCATAAGAATCTATTGAAATTGTGCCTCCACATTCCAGCTACTGAGGCTGATGTGGGAAAAGATGCTGTCACATCACATTAACCACAACAACAGTAAACAGAAGAGCCTGCAAGACATTCTGCTGCAGGGCACTAATGCAGCCAGCTACAGAAAATTGAGTTGAACACTAAAAAACAGACAACACAAAAGGCAACCACGCATAAAAGCAAGCTCCTCCTGATGGAACAGATCTACCATCCAGTCCATCCTATCCTCATTGTGAGCCCCAACATTCTGGCTGCTTGTCTACCAGCGCTTCCGTTACCTGATCTCCTCTGATCTAGAACGCTTGAGAAGCAAGGTCTTCCCTTCTTCGATCCCTGTTAGAGTCCAGATTAGCAGGAGAAGGTTCTAAGCACAGCACACTCCCTCAGCAGGCTGTGAAAGCCATTTTGCCTCTAGCTGCTGTACTGTACGTGTTTCTCCCTGCTCCTTTCGTCTCTGCTGCTGCTACCGCTGCACGGCACACAGGCTGGCTGGCTGGCTGCAGACATCTCATTACACTAATGCATTCAGCAGTGGCAGAGGGAGGGAGGGAGGGAGGGGGGGAATTGATTTCACTGCACAGCTATGAACTACCATTACGATGACAGTGCTCACCCTAATCTTAAAAAAGCAGCAGCCTCAAGTGCCATCCTACTGACGGAAAAAAAAAGAATACATACATGTCTCATATATACACAGCACAGAAGGCTATGCACACAGGCACTGCTAAATTATTATAGTGGTCAGAATATAGCAGTAGCATGCAGCATGCTTCCTCCTTCCTTCATGCAGACAAAGACAATGAAAAATAGGAAGAGAAGACATAGCCAATATGCACACACCATCAGAAAGAATGAGGATTGGAGAGTATATCCCTTTTCAGTTGATCTCCTACTGAATCCCCCTCTGTCCTGTCTGTGTCTGAGTGTATTTGCCTGCTTCTAAATCTCTTGAACCGCAACGCAGAGTGGAATCTCCACTGTAATGGTGTGTGTGTGTGTGTGTGTGTGTCTGTGTATCTGCCAGAAACGTTCTACTGTTGTCATGGCAACAAGCCTGTAACACCATGGTGGCTGTAACTCCCATGTTTTGCCGCTTGAGTCAGGCTCCCTCAAAATTGGGAGGATGAATAATGAGTACAGAAGACATCCTCAAACCAACCACTAACTACAATAGGAAATTAATTAGAAAGTATTGAGTGTGTGCATATACTACCGGTCCAAAGTTGGGACACACCTACTCAGGGTTTTTCATCATTTTTACTATTTTCTACATTGTAGAACAATGGTGAAGACATCACAACTATGAAATAACACATATGGAATCATGTAGTAACCAAAAAAAGTCAAAATATATTTTATATTTGAGATTCTTCAAATAGCTGGTGACAGCTTTGCACACTCTTGGCATGTGGTAATATTTTCCTATCTTGAGAGTAAAAAAAAAAATGCTATAGTAAAGTGCCTCTCCAGCTGAATGAAAAAATGAAAAAAAAAAACGATTTATATCATCTTATTTTATATCGATTTAATCAAAAACTATACATCGTACTCCACAATATGTCAAAGTGTAGTTCAAAGTGTAGGTTTAGGTCTTGTGATATTATACAGCTCTACAATGGATGGTTAGTGGTGTTATGTTTGTTTGTAACCAAGTGGGATATTACCACATCTGGGAAAAATCAATTTGGATGGTCCTCCAACTGATAATTACTAGTTAAATCAGCCATGAATCCCCTTGTGACACAGGGAATGGAAGCTTGTGGTGTGCAACAAGGAGGGGAAATTGAATGCAAGATTCACAAAAAAAAATGAAATTGTTAAAATAATTTTAGCCTGTCTATCTATGGGTAGGTAAAAGGGTTGATGTGTTACGCTCATTCTCACCACAAAACACCAGAAAATGGCCAAAGTAGAACCAGCTCACCTACTTTTACACTATGATTTGACTATTAGATGTTCAATGTTTCTTTTGAAATTTACCATATTAAAACAAGAGTTCAGTTCAAGTAACAGGGTTGACCTTGAAATTATAGACAGACTATAATCACTAGTCACATAAAATAAATAATAACCTTCATAAATAACCTTTCACTTCAGCAGTAATAAATTCATGAACTTCTTTGAGGAAAAGATCAGCTCATTAGAAAGCAAATTACGGACTCCTCTTTATATCTGCGTATTCCTCCAAAGCTCAGTTGTCCTGAGTCTGCACAACTCTGCCAGAATCTAGGATCAAGAGAGACACTCAAGTGTTTTAGTACTATATCTCTTGACACAATGATGAAAATAATCATGGCCTCTAAACATTCAAGCTGCATACTGGACCCTATTCCAACTAAACTACTGAAAGAGCTGCTTCCTGTGCTTGGCCCTCCTATGTTGAACATAATAAACGGCTCTCTATCCACCGGATGTGTACCAAACTCACTAAAAGTGGCAGTAATAAAGCCTCTCTTGAAAAAGCCAAACCTTGACCCAGAAAATATAAAAAACTATCGGCCTATATCGAATCTTCCATTCCTCTCAAAAATGTTTGAAAAAGCTGTTGCGCAGCAACTCACTGCCTTCCTGAAGACAAACAATGTATACGAAATGCTTCAGTCTGGTTTTAGACCCCATCATAGCACTGAGACTGCACTTGTGAAGGTGAACATTTGAACAAGGTGTGTACTAATTGAGCCTTCATTGAAGTTTGGCCGTTCAGAGTTATATCATCCGAGGCTCCAAGCATCTTGTCCTCCGCAGTGCATCACTTAGTGCTGCCAGAAGAGCCTACTGGCTCACTGATAGCATCCCAAGTCACCTACATCATTCTTTGGAGAAGGCATTGTGAGAGTCCCTCCGCTCTAGGTTTGATTCCATTCCTAAGAAGTGTGTCTATTCAGCGGACAAGTTTGGCACCTGGTTTAACATCGTTCTCTGGTCGGAAAGATAATCAGGTTTTGTCTCTGTGAATGGTTTGTCGTCTCTGACAAAGCAACTGTAACATTTCGGTGTTTCCGTGCCATAATATTGGTTCCTGTTTTTAGAGACCACATTACCGTTTGCTTTTCATATCTGATATATGCTGCGTTTTTAGGCCGCGTTCTTGGGGATTGTGTTAAGGTCATCTTGCGGCGATAACATAATGTTAATGTTTCACTGCTACTGTGGCAAACCTTGACACTACGAGATATAGCTGAATGTACACGCCTAGATACAAGGTGGTCTTCAATGAATAGCTAGTGGGTGAAAGCCCTCAAACATTTGTCCATTCTACTCGTAGAAGTGCCTGATAGATTTTTCAGACATAAGGAGTGGATTTGGCTTTGCAAACTTTCATACACTCTTTTGAGATACTCGGGACAGTCATAACATGTGCTGCTGTGTTTCTTACTGGCTCCCCAAGCTACAAGTAGAATCTTAATGCTTGACTACTGATCAAATTAGATCTTGAATTTGGTTTGTTACAGTTTGTCTCATAAATACAAAGTGGCTCTGATAAGGACCGTCCGATCGTTTCGGGGCTTCTTAGGTTCTTATCTTGTCATTCTTGACCGATAATCAGATCAAGACCCTATGGTTTGCCTAGAACAGCTTTTTCTCCATCTACGTAACATTGCAAAAATCTGAAACTATTCTGTCCAAAAATGATGCAGAAAAATTAATTATCCATGCTTGTGTTTACTTCGGTTAACGTATGTGTAATAAGAACTCGACTCTCTACTTTCCGGCTACCCGGATAAAGCACTAATAATTCAGTTAGTGCTAAAATACGGCTGCTAGAATCTTTACTAGAACAACAAATTTGATCATTATTCACTCCAGTGTTAGCCTCCTTACATGGCTTCCTGTTAGGCAAGGGCTGATTTCAAGTTTTACTGCTAACTCTACAAAGCATTACATGGGCTTGCTCCTACCTATCTTTCCGATTTGGTCCTGCCGTACATACCTACACGTACGCTACGGTCACAAGACGCAGGCCTCCTAATTCTCCCTAGAATTTCTAAGCAAACAGCTGGAGCGCAGGGTTTCTCCTATAGAGCTCCATTTTTATGGAATGGTCTGCCTACCCATGTGAGAGACGCAGACTCGGGTCTCAACTCTTAAGTCTTACTGAAGACTCATCTCTTCAGTAGGTCATATGATTGAGTGTAGTCTGGCCCAGGAGGTGTGAAGTGAATGGAAATGCTCTGGAGCAACGAACCAACCCCTTGCTGTCTCGTCCTGGCCTGTTCCTCCTCTCTCGCACTGGATCTCTGCTGCCTCTAACCCTATTGGTAATCCTTGGCATCAATGTTGTGCCCTCCTACTGGGTGCTCTTACGTCTTACTTTGCCGTCCCTAAGAGGGTGCGTACTGAGTGTGTGGTTGATTCACTGACGTGATCTTCCTGTCTGGTTGGCGCCCCCCCCTTGGGATCTGTGCCGTGGCGGAGATCTTATGGTGGCTATCTCGGCCTTGTCTCAGGATGGTAAGGTTGGTGGTTGAAAGTATATCCCTCTAGTGGTGTGGGGCGCTTGCTGAGTTTGGCCAAAGGTGGTGGGGTTATATCCTGCCTGTGTTTGGCCCTGTCCGGGGGTATCATCGGATGGGGCCACAGTGTCTCCTGACCCCTCCTGTGTCTCAGCTCCAGTATTATGCTGCAGTAGTTTATTGTACGGGGGGCTAGGGTCAGTCTGTTATATCTGGAGTATTCCCTGTCTTATCCGGTGTCCTGTGTGATATTTAAGTATGCTCTCTCTAATTCTCTCTTTCTTTCTTTCTCTCTCTCTGCGGAGGACCTGAGACCTAGGACCATGCCTCAGGACTACCTGGCATGATGACTCCTTGCCGTCCCAGTCCACCTGGCCGTCGCTGCTGCTTCCCCAGTTCAACTGTTCTGCCTGCGGCATGATGGATATCCTCTGAACTGTTACAGGTATTTATAAAATGGAGTGTTCTGGATCGCGTGGTCACTACGAAAGAATGTCAGGCCGAGACTGCTGTTTCAGATACTGTCTCTAGAGAAACCGAGCAGTAAGCGGTTCAGGATACTCTATAAATGATCTGTGACTATGAAAAGCTCAATGAAATTTAATCCCTGAAGGGTGCTCGTACATTGTATGGGCATTCCTACGGCACAATCTAAACGTGTGATTTATTAGTATCTAATGACCATGCTGGTCAGTTGCTTTGGTTATGATCTTTTGAACATCTTGGTCCATGTATCTTGTCTATAATCTCCGACCCGGAGGCACATCTACATACACTATTATGCAGAAGAAGGACTGGCCACCCCTCATAGCCTGGTTCCTCTCTAGGTTTCTTCCTAGGTTATGGCCTTTCTAGGGAGTTTTTCCTAGCCACCATGCTTCTACACCTGCATTGCTTGCTGATTGGGGTTTTAGGCTGGGTTTCTGTACAGCACTTTGAGATATCAGCTGATGAAAGAAGGGCTATATAAATAAATTTGATTTGATAAATTACTAAAAATGCACTTTAGCAAGTCTTCATTCATATTGACAATTAGATTGATTGAATTCTCCATGTGGACTATACCAAAGGGCACTTCATTTCATATAAAAGTATTTTAAAATTCAAAATTTGTAAAAATGTCTACTTTACATATCAAAGGGCACTCATTTTGTGGAACGACCCAGTTCTGGCCGTTGGAATGCTCTCGTCAAGATTGTTTGTTTATTTGTCATATGCACATGAAAGACATGTAGTCACTACATGACAAATACAGTGCATTTGGGAAGCTTTCAGACCCCTTGACTTTTCCATATTTGGTTACGTTACAGCCATATTCTAAAATGGATTAACATGTTTTCCCCCCCCTCTTCAATCTAGACACAATACCCCATAATGACAAAGCAAAAACAGGTTTAGACATTTTTGCAAATGTATAAAAAAAAATTTTTTTTAAACGTAAATATCACGTTTACATAAGTATTAAGACACTTTACTCAGTACTTTGTTGAAGCACCTTTGACAGCGATTACAGCTTCTAGTCTTCTTGGGTATGACGCTACAATATTGGCACACCGGTATTTGGGGAGTTACTCCCATTCTTCTCTGCAGATCCTCTCAAGCTCTGTCAGGTTGGATGGGTAGCATTGCTGCACAGCTATTTTCAGGTCTCCCAAGAGATGTTCAATCAAATCAAACTATTATTTGTCAGATGCGCCGAATACAACAAGTGTAGACTTTACCGTGAAATGCTTACTTACAAGCCCTTAACCAACAGTGCAGTTCAAGAAGAGTTAAGAAAATATTNACAAGTGTAGACTTTACCGTGAAATGCTTACTTACAAGCCCTTAACCAACAGTGCAGTTCAAGAAGAGTTAAGAAAATATTTACCAAGTAGACTAAAATAAAAAAGTAATAATAAAAAGTAACACAATAAGAACAACAATAACGAGGCTATATAGAAGGGGCACTGGTACCGAGTCAGTGTGCGGGGGTACAGGTTAGTTGAGGTAATTTGTACATGTAGGTGAGGGTGAAGTGACTATGCATAGATAATAAACAGCGAGTAGCAGCAGTGTACAAAAAGTTCAGCAGTCTTATGGCTTGGGGGTAGAAGCTGTTGAGGAGCCTTTTGGTCCTAGACTTGGCGCACCGGTACCACTTGCCGTGCGGTAGCAGAGAAAACAGTCTGTAACTTGGGTGACTGGAGTCTCTGACAATTTTATGAGCTTTCCTCTGACACCGCCTATTATATAGGTCCTGGATGGCAGGAAGCTTGGCAGTACTGGGCCGTTCGCACTACTGGGCCGTTCGCCGTTCGCACTAGCGCCTTACGGTCAGATGCCGAGCAGTTGCCATACCAGGTGGTGATGCAACCGGTCAGGATACTCTCGATGATGCAGCTGTAGAACCTTTTGAGGTTCTGGGGACCCATGCCAAATCTTTTCAGTCTCCTGAGGGGTAAAAGGTTTTGTCGTGCCCTCTTCACAACTGTCTTGGTATGTGTGGACCATGATAGTTCGTTGGTGATGTGGACACCAAGGAACTTGAAACTCTCGACCTGCTCCACTACAGCCCCGTCGATGTTAATGGGGGCCTGTTCGGCCCGCCTTTTCCTGTAGTCCACGATCAGCTGCTTTGTCTTGCTCACATTGAGGGAGAGGTTGTTGTCCTGGCACCACACTGCCAGTTCTCTGACCTCCTCCCTATAGGCCGTCTCATCGTTGTTGGTGATCAGGCCTACCACTGTTGTGTCGTCAGCAAACTTAATGATGGTGTTGGAGTCGTGTTTGGCCACGCAGTCATGGGTGAATAGGGAATACAGGAGGAGACTAAGTACACACTCCTGAGGGGCCCCCGTGTTAAGGATCAGCGTGGCAGACGTGTTGTTGCCTACTCTTACCACCTGGGTGCGGCCTGTCAGGAAGTCCAGGATCCAGTTGCAGAGGGAGGTGTTTAGTCCCAGAGTCATCAGCTTAGTGATGAGCTTCGAGGGCACTATGGTGTTGAACGATGAGCTGTAGTCAATGAACAGCATTCTCACATAGGTGTTCCTTTTGTCCAGGTGAGAAAGAGCAGTGTGGAGTGCAATTGAGATTGCATAATCTGTGGATCTGTTGGGGGGGTATGCGAATTGGAGTGGGTCTAGGGTGTCCGGGAGGATGCTGTTGATGTGAGCCATGACCAGCCTTTCAAAGCACTTCATGGCTACCGACGGGAGTGCCACGGGGCGGTAATCATTTAGGCAGGTTACCTTCGCTTCTTGGGCACAGGGACTATGATGGTCTGCTTGAAACATGTAGGTATTACAGACTCAGTCAGGGAGAGGTTGAAAATGTCAGTGAAGACACTTGACAGTTGGTCCGCGCATGCTTTGAGTACACGTCCTGGTAATCCGTCCGGCCCAGCGGCTTTGTGAATGTTGACCTGTTTAAAGGTTTTGTTCACATCGGCAGTCATCCAGAACAGCTGGTCCTCTCGTGCATGCTTCAGTGTTGCTTGCCTCGAAGCGAGCATAAAAGGCATTTAGCTCGTCTGGTAGGCTCGCGTCACTGGGCAGCTCGCGTCTGGGTTTCCCTTTGTAATTCGTAAGAGTTTTCAGGCCCTGCCACATCCGACGAACGTCGTAGGATTCAATCTTAATCCTGTATTGACGCTTTGCTTGTTTGATGGTTCGTCTGAGGGCATAGCGGGATTTCTTATAAGCGTCCGGATTTGTCTCCTGCTCCTTGAAAGCGGCAGCTCTAGCCTTTAGCTCGATGCGGATGTTGCCTGTAATTAGAGGTCGACCGATTATGATTTTTCAACACCGATACCAATACCGATTATTGGGGGACCAAAAAAAGCCGATACCGATTTATCGGACGATTTTTATATATTTGTAATAATGACAATTACAACAATACTGAATGAACACTTTTATTTTAACTTAATATAACACATAAATAAAATCATTTTAGTCTCAAATAAATAATGAAACATGTTCAATTTGGTTTAAATAATGGTTAAACAGTGTTGGAGAAGAAAGTACAAGTGCAATATGTGCCATGTAAAAAAGCTGGTCAAATCCGGAAACTATCATTTCGAAAACAAAACGTTTATTCTTTCAGTGAAATACGGAACCATTCCGTATTTTATTGAACGGGTGGCAACCCTAAGTCTAAATATTGCTGTTACGTTGCACAACCTTCAATGTTATGTCATAATTATGTAAAATTGTGGTGGTGTACTCCTCAATACCATTGGATGAATCCAGGAACATATTCCAGTCTGTGCTAGCAAAACAATCCTGTAGTGTAGCATCCGCACCCTGACCACTTCCGTATTGAGCGAGTCACTGGTACTTCCTGCTTTAGTTTTTGCTTGTAAGCAGGAATCAGGAGGATAGAATTATAGTCATATTTGCCAAATGGAGGTTGGGGGAGAGCTTTGTATGCATCTCTGTGTGTGGAGTGAAGGTGGTCGAGGATTTTTTCCCCCCTCTGGTTGCACATGTGACATATGCTGGTAAAAATTTGGTAAAACTGATTTAAGTTTGCCTGCATTTAAAGTCCCCGGCCACTAGGAGCGCCGCTTCTGGGTGAGCATTTTCTTCTTTGCTTATGGCCTTATAGAGTTGGTTGAGAGCGGTCTTAGTTCCAGCTTCATTCTGTGGTGGTAAAAAGATGGCTACGAATAATATAGATGAGAACTCTCTTGGTAGATAGTGTGGTCTACAGCTTATCAAAAGGTACTCTACCTCAGGCGAGCAATACCTCGAGACTTCTTTAATATTAGACTTCGCGCACCAGCTGTTATTGACAAATAGACACACACCCCCACCCTTCGTCTTACCAGAGGTAGCGTCTCTGTTCTGCCGGTGCATGGAAAATCCCGCTAGCTCTATATTATCCATATCGTCGTTCAGCCACGTCTCGGTGAAACATAAGATGTTAGAGTTTTCGATGTCCCGTTGGTAGGATAATCTTAAAACGTAGGTCATCAATTTTATTTTCCAATGATTGCACGTTAGCAAGAAGAACGGATGGCAATGGGAGTTTACTCGCTCGCCTACGGATTCTCAAGGCTGCCCTCTCTGTGGCCCCTTTTCCTGCGTCTTTTCTTCACGCAAAAGGCGTGGATCTGGGCCTGTTCCAGTGAAAGCAGGATATCCTTCTCGTCGGACTCGTTAAAGGAAAAAGTTTCTTCCAGTCCGCAGTGAGTAATCGCTGTTCTCATGTCCAGAAGTTATTTTCGGTCATAAGAGACGGTAACATTATGTACACAATAAGTTTTAAAAAACAAGTTAAACAAAACGCAAAAAAACTAACAAAATAGCACAATTGGTTGGGAGAATGTTAAACGTCAGCCATGTTCTTTGGAGCCATCAGGTTCAAGTCTGGTCTCTGACTGGGTCACTCGAGGACATTCAAAGACTTATCCCGAAGCCACTTCTGCGTTGTCTTGGCTGGGTGCTTAGGGTCATTGTCCTGTTGGAAGTTGAAACTTGGCCCCAGTCTGAGGTCCTGAGCACTCTTGAGCAGTTTTTCATCAAGGATCTCTCTGTACGTTGCTCCGTTCACTTTTCCCTCGATCCTGACTAGTCTCCCAGTCCCTACCGCTGAAAAACATCCCCACAGCATGATGCTGCCACCACCATGCTTCACCGTAGGGATGGTACCAGGTTTCCTCCAGACGTGACGCTTGGCATTCAGGCCAAAGAGTTCAGTCTTGGTTTCATCAGACCAGAGTATCCTGTTTATCATGGTCTGAGAGTCCTTAGGTGCCTTTTGGCAAACTCCAAGCGGGCTGTCATGTGCCTTTTACTGAGGAGTGGCTTCCGTCTGGCCACTCTACCATAAAGGCCTGATTGGTGGAGTGCTGCAGAGATGGTTGTCCTTCTGGAAGGTTCTCCCATCTCCACAAAGGAACTCTGGAGCTCTGTCAGAGTGACCATCGGGTTCTTGGTCACCTCCCTGACCAAGGCCCTTCTCCCACGATTGCTCAGTTTGGCCGAGCGGACAGCTCTAGGAAGAGGCTTGGTGGTTCCAAACTTCTTCCATTTAACCTCTACGGGATGGGTGTCCCTAAACCTGGACGGTTGTTGCTAACGTCCGCTAATGTGACTAGAATGACTTTGTATACAACAGCCATCTTTCCGGGACATAGACATGTGTAATATGTTCAATCAACAGTAGCTATTACAGTGAAAAAATACCATGCTATTGTTTGAGGAGAGTGCATAAGAACATAAAAATGATCACAGCAACTGGTTTAATACATTCACCTCTGAAGGTAAATAATGTACTTACATTCAGTAATCTTGCTTTGATTTGTCATCCTAAGGGTCCCAGAGATAAAAATGTAGCATAGTTTTGTTTAATAAAATCCATTTTGATGTTCAAATGTAGGAACTGGGGTCTACAGTTTAACCCCAAATAGTTTCAAATAGCATCAATAATTTGATATCTTTGCTTCAGGTCCTGAGCTACAGGCAGTTATATTTGGGTATGTCATTTTTGGTGGAAATTGAAAAATGTTGTTAGCGAATGTCATTCTAAAACAAGCTCGAGACTTTTATTTTGGCTGCTGTTTTTGGAAGCTGCAAAGCAACTAAAGTCTGGGCTACAGTTGCTTGATTGACTTGCTAACCTAGACTAGCTACGTTCAGCTCATGTCCTTTGCAGATGTCACATTCCTGACAAAAGTTTGTAAGTATAAAAAAGATTTATAACCGAGTAAAGGGAGACGTAAAGTAAGAATTGAATGTGTAAATGTTAATTCATAGTCGTAACATAGCATCGTACATTTACAGATCTAATTTAATGGTTACGTTTCATGTTTCACACATTGCTTTTCTTACGATCTTAACAATTTAGGTATGGATTTTCTTACGATCCTAACAATACATACATTCAACCTTTTGGCAGCTATCTGGCTCCAAATACATTCAGCCTCTTGCAAATTGAAGGGAAATTATGAAACATTGAGAGACTAAAGATAAATTGTAAAACAATTAAATTAATTGGTAAAATTTTTGGGGAAGCGTTGCTTACCTTGGCAACCGTGAATACACATCACTGGATGCTATGCTACTGGCCTCATACCATGAATATGCATGAATATCCATCTGGAGATATCTCAAAGTTAGTGTTTTTTCTCAAAGTTGCCGTGATATCACGAGTCCTACTTATATCAGTACACTCGTAACAACTTAAGCATTACAAAAAATATATTCTATCAAATAAACCTCATGTGATAAAAATAAGCCATTCATTTTTGTTGTTGACCAAATTCGACACTCATTGATTTCTCTCTCAAACTCTTTGCTTGGTGGACGAAACAACGAAATAAATGCACCTGCTGGAGGGACACATATTTTCCGCCGAGTTGGGCCTCTCTCTTTCTCTTCTACTACTGCCCTCTCCTGACGCATTTCAGAATCGTTTTGTGCATTTCCGCCTTGTTCAATAAAGTTGGAATTGAAGCCAAAATGGCGACGTGCATGTTGTCGTCAAAGATGTCGCCCTTGGTGTCACCCATCATTAGATTTCTACTGAAAGATCAGTACTATTCCTCGAAAACGATATGTAACGGTGTGACTAACATTTCCAGACGAGGTGAGCATATTATTTTGGTGAGGCAAGAGCTACATTGACTGCTGTGTGTTGTTCAAAATGAGTACTGACAGTTAGTTAGCATAGCTAGCTTCTCTAAACCCCCTAGTGCCAGCTGTCAAACTTAATTCCATTCCTGACCTGTCTAGTTAGACTAGATAGCTAATTAACTAGCAACCTATGCGTCAATCAGCCATTATTATAATGACATTTTTAGATAGCTACTTACATTGTTACGGTGCTTACACAACTTACCTTTAGAGACGAGGGAATATCGAATCGCTGACGGAACCTTTTGGCTTTGGACAGTTTGCTCGCTAACGTTAAATGAATAACGTTACGTTTCTGCTCTTAGCACGTTAACCAATAACCGCCACAAGGGGGGTCTAGCTAACTATGTGACTAGTTACCACAGCTTCAGGATGTAACGATAATTCCGATTCCGTGATCTTTTCTACTGCTCAGGCTACTCGACGGATGCTCTCCCCCAGCCGGCTGCAGAAGACAGCAATGCTGCCGCAGCGTACAGCGGACCAATGGAGCACTACAACAGTCTGGTCAGGGATGAGTCGCTGCAAGAGGACCCGCATCAAAAAGCCGTGGTTCAGACCTTGGATAAAATGCACAAAACCCTAAGAGGTTACAACAACCAGCCTACGTCCCTCTTCTCGAAGGTAATCCGATTTCTATCCATGTTCTTACTGATGTCAATAATACATTATTTGATTTTTAACACTGTCAAAACACATTAAATAATGTATAGACTATAATCTATAGTTAACCCTATATTCACACACTCACAATACATTGAACAATACATTGAACACTGTCTATTTTATTTGACAGTTTTTCTCTAAACCAAAGCCCCCAAAAGGGTACTACATCTATGGAGATGTTGGTAAGTAGTAGCTGTATAATATCCATCTTTGTGCTGCCACTTTAGCATTACATTTATGATATTTCCCTTTTTGACTACATTGCACATTTGAAACAATGAATTATCATTCAGTTTTTCTCTGTTTTATAGGCACAGGGAAAACGATGGTTATGGACATGTTCTACTCATACGTGGAGACAGAGAAGAAAAAGAGGGTCCATTTCCACGGCTTCATGTTAGATGTACATAATAGTAGGTTAAGTTGTGTCGCTAAATGACGATTGACATGACTTGTTGATCATACTTAATGTCAATAATGAGTTGAGCAATAGATTCAGATTGATTGATTGAACTGAGATCTATGAGCAGGTCCAGAGTCAACTCAATCTTTGTTCTTTTACTTATTGTATTTAGGGATACATCGCCTTAAAAAGAGCCTGCCAAAAAGGAAAGCTGGGAGGATGGCTAAAGTCTATGACCCGATTGCGCCAATAGCAGAGGAGATCAGTGAAGAGGCCTGTCTGTTGTGCTTTGATGAGTTTCAGGTAAGGTCCGGGGGATATTCCTCTTACTCTTCCGGGGGAAAGGAGGGCAACCTCCCCAACTCCGTCTAGCAACTAGCCTCTGTGTAAAAAGAAAAGAGTACAACTCTTAGCGGTGGATCACTCGGCTCGTGCGTCGATGAAGAACGCAGCTAGCTGCGAGAACTAATGTTATACCTTCATTTTATAATTGTACAAAATCATCTGAATAGCGTTAGCTAATGTATGGATGTGATAATGAGGAATCCTGTTTTAGCCAAAACCTGTTTTAGTTGGACTAATAAAGTTATATTCTATTCTATGCATGGTTCCCAGTATTGGAAGCATGAAAATATAACAGGATATAACTATATGAGTGAATTGGTTGTAAATTCATTCCACAGGTGACAGACATTGCAGATGCCATGATTCTGAAACAGCTCTTTGAAAACCTCTTTAAGAATGGGGTTGTTGTAGTGGCCACGTCCAACCGGCCCCCAGAGGGCAAGTAGAATATTACATCACAAAACAAATACCTTGTTGAGCTGCGTTCAGCACAATCCATAGAGGACAATCTATACTGATCTAACCAGACCTATTCCGCTCTTCTAGATTTGTACAAGAACGGACTACAGAGGGTCAACTTTGTGCCATTTATTGCTGTGTTGAAGGTAAATAAGAAATACATTTCTGATTTCTTTTGTATATAAGACAAATGTATTCTACTGTATTTTAGTCAATGGCACGCTGACATTGCTCATCCTAATATTTATATATTTTTTAATTCCATTCTTTTACTTTTAGATTTGTGTGTATTGTTGTGAATTGTTAGATACTAGTGCACTGTTGGCGCTAGGAACACAAGCATTTCGCTACACCCGCAATAACATCTGCTAAATATGTGTATGTGACCAATAAAATGTGATTTGATTTGAAAACGTACAGGCAAGGTTTGTCTTACGGTAGTCTGCCTCTTACATGCAGAACTATTGCCAAGAGCTTCGTCTGGACTCTGGGATAGACTACCGCAGAAGAAACAGACCCTCAGCTGGGAAACTGTACTTCCTGTAAGAACTGCATGGTGCAAACCATGGATACAGCCATGAGGCATTTCAATACTCAAATTACTAGGTTATATTTGGTAGTATTTATTTTAGTATGGAACTCTTTCTTTCAAGCCAATTTGTGTTTGTTCAGTATAGTTTCATGTTTTAAATAATGTGGTTCATCATATTTTGCTATGTTACCCTTTTTCGACACAGCTCAAGTGAACCTTGTGTTGAGGCAATACTGGACAAGATGTTTGACGAGCTGGCCTTCAAACAGAACGACAGTAAGATGCTCATGTTGTCATTGAGTGTAGATAAAGAGGGATCGATGGAGCGATCTGTAATTATAGGTGCAAGATATGAACATAACATTCTGTATTAATGGTATACTTAATAATATATTGAGCTTCATTGTGTTCATCATGTTGAGTTTATTACTTGTAATTTAGCTAAACCAGATTTTCTTTCTCTAGTAACACGGCCAAGGACTCTGAAACTGCTAGCCAGGGAGGTCAGTCTTATGAAAACCTGTGGGACCATAGCAGACTGTACCTTCGAGGAGCTGTGTGATAGAGTAAGTGACCACACCAGACTGTACGTTTAACTGTACGTCCTGTGTTACTTAGTTGGTAAGAGAGTTGTGGGTTCAATTCCCACAGGGATCACATAGACATACTAAATATAGTGAGCTCCAACAGTATTGGGACAGTGACACATTTGTTGTTTTTGGCTCTGACCTACTATGAGGTTAAAGTGCAGAATGTCAGCTTTAATTTGAGGGTATTTTTTAAAATACATATCAGGTCAACCGTTTAGAAATTACAGCACTTTTTTTCCAGATTATTTTGTGTCCAATAGAAATTAATGGTAAATTATGTATTGTCATTTTGGAGACACTTTTATTGTTAATAAGAATATAATGTTTCTAAACACTTCTACATTAATGTGGATGCTACCATGATTACAGATAGTCCTGAATTAATTGTGAATAATGAGTGAGAAAGTTACAGATGCACAAATATCATACCCCCAAGACATGCTACCCTCTCACCATTACAATAACAGGGGAGATTGTCTTGGGGGTATGATATTTGTGCATCTGTAACTTTCTCACTCATTATTCACAATTAATTCAGGACTATCTGTAATCATGGTAGCATCCACATTCACGTAGAAGTGTTTAGAAACATATTATATTCTTATTTACAGTAAAAGTGACTCAAATGACACACTACATTATTTACCATTCATTTCTATTGAGCACAAAATAGTCTGAAACAAACAGCAAACGCATCCAACAAATTTGTAGAGTCACAAGCTTGATGTAATCATTGTGTGCTGAGAAAATTGGACCAAATATTACACTTTTGACTACTTTAATACATGTAAGTGAATTTGTCCCAATACTTTTCGTTCCATTGAATGGGGAGAGTAAATTAAGTGCTGCAGCCTCTAAACGGGTCACCCGATAGGGATGAAAATACCCTCAAATTAAAGCTGACGGTCGGCACTTTATCCTCATAGTCATTGTATCGTTTCAAGTCCAAAGTGCTGAGTACAGAGCCAAAACAACAAAACATATCACTGTCCCAATACCTTCGGGAACTCACTGTATATATGCACTCCCTGTACTGTAAGGGTCATACTTATACATGATGTGTTTTGTGTTCTAGCCATTGGGTGCCAGTGACTACTTGGAGATCTCCAGGCAGTTTGATACTGTATTCATCAGGAACATTCCCCTGCTCACTATGAACAAGAAGACTCAAGCGAGACGCTTGATCACGCTTATAGATGCCTTCTATGACCACAAGGTAACATTACAAACCACTTTAGTTTTAATTTATGTTATTTATTTGCACCTAATAAGAAACAAAATCAACAAGCATAATCGTACAGGGAGGGTGAAAAGAGGGCTTTATTTCTAAGCTTGAGGCTGGATCATTTTAATATGGTATGGTTTATACGGAAACTTTGTCTGTGCGCCATAAATTCTTATCTCACATCTTCTATTATTGTAACACATTGTTATTGTTTTTTGAGACTATCCTTTGATATTAGTGTGCTTTTTATATGTACCGCTGAGGTTGTTTGATTAGCATTGTTGGAAGCACTTGTTTTCTTTTTTTGAGTTGCTTAAAACTAGACTGGTCCCAGTTTTAGGACCAGGCTTGATGAGAACAACCAGTGTCAGTAAATGTCTCATCCTGGGTCCCCCAGGTACGAGTGGTGATTCTGGCCGATCACCCTCTGGATGACATCTTTGTACACGACGGAGATCACGAACACCACCATCATGAACTCATGGATGATCTCAACCTAAAAAAGGTACGAATTGCAGCCAAATACTCCCAACTTTATATTCTTGGTCTCTAACTTAGGTAGAGAGTATATGACCTACAATATACTGAGTGTACGAAACATTAGGATATTGAGTTGCACCCCATTTTGACCTCAGAACAGCCTCAATTCGGTTGGGGCAAGGTGTTGAAAGCCTTCGACAAGGATGCTGGCCCGTGTTGACTCCAATGCTTCCCACAGTTGTCAAGTTGGCTGGAGGTCCTTTGGGTGGTGGACCATTCTTGATACACACAGGAAACTGTTGAGCGTGAAACCCCCAGCAGCGTTGTAGTTCTTGACACACACAAACTGGTGCGCCGGGCATCTACTACCATACCCCGTTCAAAGGCACTTAAATCTTTTGTCTTGCCCATTCACCCTCACATGGCACAAATACACAATCTATGTTTCAATTGTCTCAAGGCTTAAAAATCCTTCTTTAACTTGTCTTCTCCCCTTCATCTACACCAGGGTCTCCTAACAGGTTGATCGCAGCCCACCTTTGAGTAGCTCGCTAAACAATTCTGAAAGTATATGCAATTTTCAAGTACTCCACCGTAAACTGTCATTAACAAATATAATTTGTATCTATTATTTGTTATTTTCAAACTTTCACATTAAATGAGCAGTAGCAATACAGAATCATCACTAGACTGGTGCCTTAGAAGGCATATTCTTTACTCACTAGATGCACAATTAAAGGGCCAGATGCGCAATTAAAGGGAATTCCCTTCAGTCTTCCAGAATGAAGAAAAATGTGTCTTCTAATGTGATTTAAGCATTGACATGGACTCAGAACATCCTATTTAGTTGTTTCTCTATGAACAATTGTAATTTTGAGAGTGAAAGACCAAAAAATCTAGAACCAGAAAAAATAAATAAAAATAATTTGGGAAAATATAAAACAATTTGGGGGGGAAATCACAGATTTTATAGGTCCCCCTTAGTTGTTTATTAACCATTTATTTTACCAGGTATATTGACAGTACATAGTGCACTACTTTCTCTGGTACACTGGTACACTAAAGACACGGGAGAAGAGAATAATGTGATTATTTGAAAGTTAGAAAAGTATCTTGTGACATGTTTTATTTTTTTAAAGTAGTTCTCATGCTAGAAATGGTTGGAGACCCCTGATCTACACTGATTGAGGTGGATTTAACAGGTGACATCAGTAAGGGATCATAGCTTTCACCTAGTTATGGAAAGAGCAGATGTTCCCAATGTTTTGTACACTATGACCTTCTGTTTGTTGACTTCTCAGCTTCTCTCCAAACCTGCTTTGTTCTCAGACTTTAGGAAAACACCAAAAAAGACCAAACACTTTCACTAATGGTGTTTTTCTATTGAATGCATTTACACCCTCATGTGTTGTTCCTGGATCAGGATGCAGCCAGTGAGTTGTCTATCTTCAGTGGAGCAGAGGAGATCTTTGCCTTCCAAAGGACAGTGTCTCGCCTCACTGAGATGCAGACCGAAGAGTACTGGCTGCAAGGGGACAGGAGCACCATCACCACGTAGCTGTACTGTACCCCTCATCAACCCTCTAAACCCTTCACTACCTGCAAGGACAGTGAAAACCACCTCACCAGTACAGACTATCAGTTAATTTGACGGGATCAGTTTGAGCATGGCGAGGCGCAGAATCACTAATCATGATCACATATAATAAGTGTGGTGATTTGTAGATCAGTGATTCTACGCCGTCCGACTGCAAAGTAGTCCGTCTCAAACATGCACATACACTACCACGAGGGACTCCAAACAATGTAATATATTTATTATACTAAGGAAGTATGACTTCAAGCCTTTATGATTTTACTTTGCCATTGCACTTTACAAACTGACCATATTGTACAGAATATTTTAAGTTAAACCTTTATCTGTGGAGTTCTTTCTATACTGTACACATACGGTAGATAGGGTAAATTGTATGAATGGTGTTTGCAAAAAAGTTAAATGAAATCCACTTATACAAATGGAACTACTGGTTCAAGATACATTTGTTTATTTTATTGATATCTTATGATGGAAAGGATTGTCTATTTTAATAAGTGATGTACTGTATTATTTTATTGAGAAGATCATAGAGAGTGATGACTACAGTATGGTTCATACGGATGTATGTAAGGCTGTTTGTCTCTGATGTTGAAAGCAACATCCTGCCTTCTTCATGGTTTTGAAGTTTTATTTAGCAAACAAATGACTGTAACCTGAGTGCCAGCCTATGCTGTGCTGTCATGCCACCTCTTTGTCACTCATTGTCATGTCAAATAATTGGAGTGGGAATGAGTACAAACATCTAGGATCAGGCTAGGAAACACAGATTACTGGGCACAATTGTGTAGTTTGACATGACATATACTTTATGACCAGAAGTATGTGGACATCTGCTCGTCAAACATCTCATTCCAAAATCATGAGCATTAATATGGAGGTGGTCCTCCCCTTTGATGCATTAACAGCCTCCACTCTTCTGGTAAGGCTTTCCACTAGATGTTGGAAGATTGCTGAAGGGACTTGCTTCCATTTAGCCGCAAGAGCATTAGTGAGGTTGGGCACTGATGTTGGGCGATTAGGCCTGGCTCGCAGTTGGTGTTCCAATTCATCCCAAAGGTGTTAGATGGGGTTGAGGTCAGGGCTCTGTGCAGGCTAGTCAAGTTCTTCCACACAGATCTCGAACAAACCATTTCTGTATGGAACTCGCTTTATGCACGGGGGCATTGTCATGCTGAAACAGGAAAGGCCCTTCCCATAACTGTTATCACAAAGTTGGAAGCACAGAAGCGTCTAGAATGCTGTAGCGTTAAGATTTCCCTTCACTGGAACAAAGGGACCTAGCCCGAACCATGAAAAACAGCCCCTGACCATTATTCCTCCTCCACCAAACTTTACAGTTGGCACTATAGATTCGGGCAGGTTGCGTTTTCCTGGCATCCGCCAAACCCAGATTAGTTAGTCGGACTGCCAGATGGTGAAGCGTGATTCATCACTCCAGAAAACGCGTTTCCACTGGTGGCGGGCTTTAAGCCACGCCAGCCGACGTTGATCTTAGGCTTGTGTACGGCCCATTTCATGAAGCCCCTGACTAACAGTTATTGTGCTGACGTTGCGTCCAGAGGCAGTTTAGAACTCGGTAGAGTGTTGCAACCGAGGACAGATTCACTTCGGCACCCGGCAGTCCCGTTCTAATGGCTTTTATGGCTTACCACTTCGCGGCTCAGCCATTGTTGCTCCTAGACGTTTCCACTTCACAATAACAGGTATTGTAGATATTTGATCGTAGAGTAGTGGCCCGAGGGAACACCTAATGTGTTATGAAATGTCATGTAATATTTCAAATTGCGTATGACCCCAGGAAGAGTATGGGGATCCTTAATAAATACAAACAACACTTATAGTTGACCGGGGCAGCTCTAACAGGGCAGAAATGTGAAAAACTGACTTGTTGGAAAGGTGGCATTCTATGTGCTACGTTGAAAGTCACTGTGCTCTTCAGTAAGACCATTCTACTGCCAATGTTTGTCTATGGAGATTGCATGGCTGTGTGCCCGATTTTATACACCTGTCAGCAACGGGTGTGGCTGAAATAGCCGAATCCACTCATTTGAAGGGGTGTCCACATACCTTTCTATATATAGTGTATCTTTACTGTGTAGTACCATGTGTAATTTTGCCCTCCATGATCATAATAGTATTATAATTATTATTTGCAATACCAAGTAAGTACCTTTTTGTAATTATGCAGAATTATTGTATTAAATGTCTTGGTATGTTGCCTTTACTTGAAACGTTCCAACCTGTCAATGTGATGCAATACAGTGAGCGTGTCACTTTAACGCCGATTCCTTCAATGCAATCCAGGGGGCAGGTCTTTTCTTTCATCTGGGACTATACAGTACTAGTAGCCAGCTGGAGATGGCCTTGGAGGTTGTGCTTGTGGTGTGCACCGCTGCTCGGGATGAGGAGAGGGAGCAGAATCACAAGCAGAGCGAATGTTTTATTAATTCGACATGCAACATTGTGTAAGTAGCTGAACTCTTCATTTGTTGCAAATGCTGAAAATAATTTCTCGATGGTAAACCAGTAGCTCACTGGAGGCAGGGAATGAAAGCTCTCGGCGGTGCTCATAGCTACACGGTTAATAAAGGATTTGGGAAGGAAATGGTCAAGATGGCAGCTCCATTTGGAATGTGAAGGTGTGGATTCTTATCGCTAGCGAGCAATTTTTTTTTTAATGTAACCCGCATATTGGAAATAGTAAACAAACACGGAACGCTGTTGATTGTATACAGTAGCTAGCTAACGTTATTCTAGAGGGTGCGCTACACGCCATTCCCAAGATAGGTGATGGAATTCTGTTGGATCACTTAAAATGTCGTATGTATAATAAATCAATTTGTTTACAGACAGACGCTGCAGTAATAAATTCACATGAAACAATGGCCTTTTGAATCGCGCGATCATCAGAGAAAAGACAGTCGACGGGACGCACGTGGAGTTCAATCATCTGGAGGTGTGGAATGTGGACCGTGGACACATTTGACTCATTATGCATGCTTTAAATGAGTCTGGTGATTGATTGCTAATATTATGCATGATAACCAAACGAATAATAGCCTATTATTAATGGAATGCAACTTTGTTGATCAGTGTATACCGAATACAAGCAAGAAACCAAGGAGAGGAATATGGCTGGAGTATCACACAATGAACCACTCTCTCAGGATATTGACATCGATCCAGACTTTGAGCCCCAGAAACGACCAAGGTCTTGCACCTGGCCTCTGCCTCGACCAGAGTCCAATGCAGGGAAGCCCGAATCAAACGATGACAGCATCCCCGAGGAAGAGGATGATGATGTCACAGCACCCAGCAGCTCTAGCTCTTATACTGCCAATAATGTGAATGGTGGCATAGCCATACATCAGAACACAAAGAACTCTTCTAAACACCCATGCTTCACCACCACCACTAAGGAAGAAGTACTAAATCCCACTTCCAAAGAGGGGAATGACGTCGATGGGTCCTCCTTGTCCACACAGACGCATGCTGTCTCAGCTCTCAATGGCCTGGCCTCCCAACCTAGGAAGTCTTCAGCTAGGAGGAATGCCTGGGGGAACTACTCCTATGCGGACCTCATCACCCAGGCCATAGAGAGCTCCCCGGACCAGAGGCTGACATTATCCCAGATCTATGAGTGGATGGTGAGGTCTGTCCCTTACTTCAAGGACAAAGGAGACAGCAACAGCTCTGCAGGCTGGAAGGTGAGCAGCAGGGTGACATCACTGATATGGGATGATGCTTTCAGTAATAACACTGTAACAAAGGCTGTGTGAGTGAGCCCATGTCTTCTTAGTGTGCACTGTCATCTGCAGGTGGCATCTGAGTTGATAAAGATATACAATGCTTTCACTTGGAGTTAATCTGTTTTAGGTAGGCTACATACTGTACATATTGTAGTGAGGGGACACTCGGGGTATTCAATCACACACATACCAAGGACCACAGTATGTTTTTTGGTATAAAGTCTTCCTCCATCTAGACCAGGGATAGGGGTGGGGGCCACAAAAGCTCAACTCATTAGGAGCCGCAAGTGGCTTGCGGGTCTGCTTACCCACATCCATACCCACACGTAGTCAGAGCCGGCCCTATTCTATTGGGGGCCCCACGTGAAATTTGTTGCGAGTAGTGTCCCCCCCCTTGACAGCGGAGATAAAATAAATAACTATATTGTTTTTAGAGTATATTTCCTGCAATTCTACACGGGACGTAGAGAAAATGTTTTAGTTTTTAAAGCAAGTTTGCTGCAATTCTACACATTTTGCCATGGGGCAGAGAGAACAATGTGCAGTTTTAAAGCTAATTTCCTGTAATTCCTGGGGTTATATGGCCTGGGGTGATAGTGTTCTTATAGGTGCTACACATAAAAATGTATTTCAGAAAATGTCCATAATATATATCTGCCGCTAATAGTGGAATGATAGTGTTTCATAGTGTTACTTACCCACCAGTGTTGGGATTGGCTGTGATATTCGCCTATTGAGTTCTCCCGCTGGATTGGCATCTGTTGTCATACTGAGAAAAGCTGTTCTGACTTTGTGGCTGTGTTATCTAGTGGAAATCGCTGTCATTTCCTTGTTGCAAAAATTCTACACTGTTTGCTCAAATTCAGTTTATCTGAGATAACAAGCACTAATAGTGCTTGTTATCATTGTACCATCTAAATCGCTATGAAATATATATTTTCAGTAACAAATATCGTTTTTACAGTTTGAAGCTGGTGGACCAAAACTGAAACCCAACAAATTTTCAAACAACTATAAAAACGATATATTTTTGTTATTGAAAAGATATTTCACAGCGATTTAGATGGTACAATGATAACAAGCACTGCATAGTGTAGGGTTTCTCACAGAAACTGAAATTGAGCGAACAGTGGCGGGTAAGTAATACTGTAAAACAATATCATTCCACTATCAGCGGCAGATATATTATGGACATTTTCTGGAATTACAATGCATACAAAAAAAATGATAACCAGCTGGGATTGGAAAGTGTGTGGCTGCCTGATAGAAACAAGGGATGCCCCATGCAGATATCACTATTGCATGAGGCCCCTCCTGAGTGTAGCCAACACCAACCTTGTCACCCGGCCTATGACAGTGCTGTAATAGAAGCAGATGCATACATACACTGTCATTCAACCCTCTTGATGAAGACCATTCAGAGAAAGCTGGACAATCAGATGCTGTCTCGAGTTTAGGACAGAACCATATAGGCCTACACTATGGCTCTGGTTTAGGAGACTTAGGTTATATACTGTCAGCCTGGGTCCAAACCCGAATTGTTCAGTTTCACTTTACGCTACTCGTACTGTAACACTGAGTGGAGAGTTCCTCTGACTGACACTGTCTTATCAGAGTATTTGCATGTAGAAGAGGCCCTCTGGCCTGCAGGGGATCTCGGCTCAATGTAACAAATTACAACAAACACTTTTCTTGTAAGGAAATATTTGTCAGCAGTTGAAAATTAAACATTTTAATGAAATTAAAACACATTTAGGGTGACCAATTGTAATGTTAGTGGAAGTTTAGGTTGGTGTCCTTTTGATCTGTGTTTATTCATCCGAGCAGTTTTCAGTGACATAATCGGAAACAAAGGCGCAGTTAAACACATTTGTTTCCCAAATGGCATCGTCTTTCCTTTTATAGTGCATTTGTTTTTACTAGGGTCCCGTAGGGTCTGGTCACTACAGTATGTAGGGGAAGAAGGGGGCTCCCGGGTGGCGCAGTGGTCTAGGGCACTGCAACGCTAGCTGCGCCACCAGAGTCTCTGGGTTCGCGCCCAGGCTCTGTCGCAGCCGGCCGCGACCGGGAGGTCCGTGGGGCGACGCACAATTGGCCTAGCGTCGTCCGGGTTAGGGAGGGTTTGGCGGGTAGGGATATCCTTGTCTCATCGCGCTCCAGCGACTCCTGTGGCGGGCCGGGCGCAGTGCGCGCTAACCAAGGGGGCCAGGTGCACGGTGTTTCCTCCGACACATTGGTGCAGCTGGCTTCCGGGTTGGAGGCGCGCTGTGTTAAGAAGCAGTGCGGCTTGGTTGGGTTGTGCTTCGGAGGACGCATGGCTTTCGACCTTCGTCTCTCCCGAGCCCGTACGGGAGTTGTAGCGATGAGACAAGATAGTAATTACTAGCGATTGGATACCACGAAAATTGGGGAGAAAAGGGGGTAAACATTATTATTATTATTTTTTTTTTGTATGTAGAAAGACAACAGCCAATGAAGGTAGTTATTTTCCTTTCATTTCTCCCGAGTGGAGATACTTCTTCATCCACCTTTTCCCATTTTATGAGTATTGTTTTTCCTGGGGAGTATTCATTAGTTCAGGTAGTCCCTCTCATCAGAGGCCTCTCTTCTAGTGCCCTTATAACCTGGTGGTTAAAGGGATAGTTCCGGATTTTGGCTATGAAGCAAACGTGAAGGAAGTTAGAGGTAGTTTCGCACAAAGACTGGTGGCATGCTAGCTGTAGCCGAAGACTACCCGTCTCTGCGCTAAGCAAGTTAGCATTGGCTCGCAAAACTACCCCTAACTTCCTTCATACTGGATGCAGAGACATAAAAATGGTATCTATTAGTTCATCTGAGTCTTGGGAGGTAGATAGATCTTCATTGCTAAAATCCTGAAATATCCCTTTAAGCCTATAATTTTGGTCCGCAAAGGGCTCTCTCTGTCTGGTCTGTTGTCTCTTGCCTCTGTTTGATTCTGGGTATTAGTTTGGCCTGGAAAACCAATCCATCCGTCATGGAATCGAGTCTAATGAAAGCTTCAGCTTTGCTGGATTTAAATGGAAAAAAGAGGTTTGGAAATAGAAATAGTCTAGGTTTGTAATCCTGTGCAACTGTTGGATAGAGGTTGGTGGGTCTAAAGAAATGGAATAATTAAAATGTTGGTGTTTTATTTTTATTTAACATTTATTTAACTAGGCAAGTCAGTCAAATTCGAATTTACAATGACAGTCAAACCCTAACCCGGAAGATGCTGGGCCAATTGTGCGGCGCCCTATGGGACTCCCAGTCACGACCGGTTATGATACAGCCTGGAATCGAACCAGGGTCTGTAGTGATGCCTCTAGCACTGAGATGCAGTGCCTTAGACCGCAACGCCACTAGGATCATTACTATGATAATGATCATAGTTATAACAATAAATCAATAACGAGGGTCTTATTCTGGTGACACGGGCTGTGTCCGAATACCCATACTTGCGTCCTCAATAGTAGGCTGTTTGAATATGTGAAAAAATAAAGCTTAATAGTATACGACATTTTGAGAATCAAATATACTTTTAATGCCTGGACGTCATACTCGTTTCGGCTTTGACAACAGCTGATCAATTAGATATGGGGATGTGCTACCAAAATCAACTAATCAATCAATCAATCAATCAATTTTATTTTATATAGCCCTTCGTACATCAGCTAATATCTCGAAGTGCTGTACAGACACCCAGCCTAAAACCCCAAACAGCTAGTAATGCAGGTGTAGAAGCACTAATAGCGTGAAACAACGCAATGATGCATTCTCAGTATGCAAATATAGAATGTTTTAATAGTATGTGACATTTCGAAAATCAAGTATGGTTAAAATCCCAGGGTGTTATACTCATTCCGGCTCGTCATCTAGTAGAATTCGATGCACACTTTTCCACCGTGCATTGGAAGAGGTGGGCTGCAAGTTCTCTTCAAGTAGCAAACAACAAAACTAGGCTACTTAATTGGGAAGATGTCCAAAGCTTCTTTGGTGGTTTTCAAATGTAGGCTAAGTAGTTTTTGTTCTCCTTAAAATGATCACAAGTATTGCATCTTTGGAAACATTCTTAAAAAAAAAAAAATACAAATCCCAAATTGGATTACTAGTTTCTCACTGAAGTGTTATTTGTTCCCTTGGCCTTCGTCAGAGCTTTAAAACAAAATACTAAACCATCTTTTGATTTCTGAATCTGTCGGCACCGGGGACTCGGGAAATGGCTGCTTTTGAGTTGAACATGTGAATTGTTTTAGTTTTGTTGGCTAGTCTACCTATTTTGTTTATGGATCAAGCCTTAGCAGTCATTTTGATCTCGTTCCCAATAATTAGTGCGTTAGTTTATTATGTTGCTGTCCAGCGGTTCTGAATTTCTGTGAACTAGCCTTTTGATTTGAACATTTAGAATAGTTTTGGTGTGTGTACTAGGCTATTTGATTTCATATAAATGTTACAGCACTTTGGTATCACTAAATATGTCGAAATGGAACTAAATGATCTGTTTGACTTCAGCACTTTTTAAATGGGATAGATGGGCTATATGGTCTACGGTGTAGGTCAAATGTTATAGGCAGACTGAGTAGGCCTATAACTAACCTATTCTATTCAGAGTTTAGGCTGGTTAATGCGATATATGTCTGTTGAATTTGCACTCGGCCCCTCCGCACCTAAGCCAATCAGGAGCCGCTACTGCGTTGTTGCCATGGAATACTGCATACTTTTTACTAAACGGTACGTGCTAAATAGTATGCGCCAATGAGTAAATAGCATGCCGTTTTAAGTATGGTATTCGGACACGGCCCTGATGATCGTTGTTTGACAAATAAAAATATTGTTATCCATAATATCTCCATGTAGATATTTGGTATTTTATTAGGATCCCCATTAGCTGTTGCCAAAGCAGCAGCTACTCTTCCTGGGGTCCACACAAACCATGAAACATAATACAGAACATCAATAGACAAGGACAGAACTACATTAAAAAAAAATAAAGGCACATGTAGCCTACACATCAGTGCATACACACAAACTATCGAGGTCAAATAGTGGAAAGGCGTTGTGCCGTGAGGTGTTTAAAAAATAAAAATAAAAAAAATAAAAAACAGGTTTGCTGTTTATTTGAGCAATATGAGATGGAAGGAAGTTCCATGCAATAAGGGCTCTACATAATACTACGCTTTCTTGAATTTGTTCTGGATTTGTGGATTGTGAAAAGACCCCTGGTGGCATGTCTGGTGGGATAAGTGTGTGTCAGAGCTGTGTGTAAGTTGACTATGCAAACAATTTGGAATTTTAATCACATTAATGTTTCATATAAAAAGAAGTGATGCAGTCAGTCTCTCCTCAACTCTTAGCCAAGAGAGACTGGCATGCATAGTATTTTTATCAGCCCTCTGATTACAATGAAGAGCAAAATGTGCCGCTCTGTTCTGGGCCAGCTGCAGCTTAACTAGGTCTTTCCTTGCAGCACTGGACCACACGACTGGACAATAATCAAGATACGACAAACTAGAGCCTGCAGGACTTGCTTTTTGGAGTGTGTTGTCAAAAAAAGCAGAGCATCTCTTTATTACGGCCAGACCTCTCCCCATCTTTACAACCATTGAATCTATATGTTTTGACCATGACAGTTTACAATCTAAGGTAACGCCAAGTAATTTAGTCTCCTCAACTTGTTCGACAGCCACACGATTCATTACCAGATTCAGCTGAGGTCTAGAACTTAAGGAATGATTTGTACCAAATACATGGCTCTTAGTTTTGGAGATGTTCAGGACCAGTTTATTACTGGCCACCCATTCCAAAACAGACTGCAACTCTTTAAGGGTTTCAGTGACTTCATTAGCTGTGGTTGCTGATGTGTATATGGTTGAATCATTAGCCTACCCGCGCTGTACCTGTGAGCTGTTAGGGCGCAGGTGTGCCAATACCAGAGTAGGCACCTTTTCTATTTAACGCAACAGTTTTTGACCGCTATCGGTAGAGTTTAAAATGCGATAAAAACACATTGAACTTTACATTTTTATTCGGTACCTGAAAACTTAAGCGAGAAAGTGCACACAATGTACTATGTCATCACGCACTGATATTTATCCACAACAAGTCAGTTTGGTGGAAACCCACCACTGGTGGGAAAATGAGCATACTTTCTTTATGCAGATTTATGAATATTCACATGAAAGTCTGTCACCAATTGGATGGGAACCTAGCTAGTCATGGAAATAGTCACGCAACAAACCACTTATGATTACTTGTGGGTGGCTCACACTGTTAAGGCGTCCGCATGCTTCCCAGCCGAAACAGTTCAGAAGAGTTTGTGTATATGTTATGACGTCATTTTGTGACATTTTAGTTCGTTTAGGACATCGGTAAGGTTTTTTTTGTTACTGTTAGGGCACACAGAATTTTTTTCTTGAGGCAAGCCAAAGTCGGTTGCCGAATTCTACGACCCTTCGTCGGTGATTGGTCAACAGTAGGGATTCTTCAATAAAGTCTTTGTGATTCAACGAGAGAGATTTTTTAATTGAGAAATACTGCACCAAACATCTTATGTAAAATTGTGTGGTTATGATCTTGGCAAAAATGTCAAAATTACAGATTTATTGAGTTGGATTCATTCTAATTATTTTGAGGAAGTGTATGCTGGCTACGGCGTCTCAAAATGGACAAACAGTACTATTGACGCTTTTTTTCTAGTTTTTCAAACGACGATTCGGCTTGCCTCCAGCCAAACTGAAGCATGCTGACGGCTTTAGAGATCACCATTTAGGTCTTAGTTTCAATAGGTTAGTTCTATTCTTCTATTGACACTATATATCTGGTACAGTAGTATACTGATACTCTGTACACATAGGAAGAGGTTTAGACTGCATATTAGGGAGGGGTTTAGCCTATAGTTCTATGGTCAGTAGTTCATCTCAGCTATTAGACAGTGTGGCATTAAGGAATATAAGATTTAGACTGTCTATCTGTATCGGCTGAGCTGGTGCAAGGTCGGTGCATTATGTCCTTTATGAAGAGTGGTTTGGGGCTAATCGTTGACGTTGTTAATCTATACAGTAGGTAATTCGGCTCCCACTTTGATAATAACGCTATGTTTTATGCCATACATTAGTGCTTCTGTTCAACCTTGAATATACTTTTATTTAGCCCTGCAGTCAACCCAACATGTTTCATACATAACTTACCTATTTAGTGCACATTTGTTCTGAAACATTTTGTTTGTAAGTCTTATTTTTTACGGAATGGATGCATTATGCCAGGTTGCTAGGCAATGCACCCTTTGCTGTAGCTATTGTCCTGGTACAGTGTTATGGGTCTACCTACTATGGTTAGTTTACAATCAATGGGAGTCTTGCCATTGGCTGCTGTGCTCCATACCTCCATCTTTTTTTTTTTTTGGCTGGTGGCCCGAGCACAAGAATCAGAATCAGCTGACTGGAAACTATGTAGGTCAATGTGTAGCAGTAAGAGGGAGTGAGAGATGGGACCGAGAGAGATTGATAGCGAGGGAGAAATAGAGGGTGTCTGAGGGAGAGACGGGGATGATGTGAGCGGGGCGAGAAATAGAGGGGGAAGAGGCGTGCTGCTGGTTTACTCTGGATCTGGCGTTGCTTTGTGTAGACTGGAAGAATTCTGGTGTCTGTGTCGGTTTGTCTCTCTGTCTTCACAAGGAGGCTTTGGTCAAAGGCTGCTACCGGCTGCTGCTGTTGTATGACAGAGTGGGGGAAGGGAGCGCCGCAGTGGGTGCTTCTAGTTCTGTCTTTTTACAGAAAGCACTGCATATTGGGCTCCCACTGCATCTCAGTGCTAGAGGCGTCACTACAGACCCTGGTTCGATTCCAGGCTCTATCACAACTGGCCATGATTGGGAGTCCGGCGCACAATTAGCCCACTGTCGTCCGGGTTTGGGCCAGGTTAGGCTGTCATTGTAAATAAGAATTTGTTCTTATTAACTGACTTGCCTAGTTAAATAAAGGTTAAAAAAATATATATTTTTCTAAAAATATAGAGATCACATTCTACTTGCAATTATACATGGGAAAATACAAATAATACAACAATGTATAGATTTAGATCTGAATGAGGTAGGTTTGTGTAACCTAATCAGCTAAATTGATACAGCAGAGTATTGCGATATCTTGACTCCAAGTATCAAAAATAATTGATGATGATAATAATAAGTAGTTAACTCTAGCTAGCGCTAGTCAGCTGTACCTGTGCCAAAACTCCAGAATTTCTCGTTCTCTAGCTTGTTCTCTATCTTCTTTTCTTTTTAAAATGGTGAGCCAGCACGTTTCCAGCACTTTTTTAATATCTATGTCTGATCACAACTCGTTTTCTCATGGCTCTCTCTTGTCCCTCTGCAGCAGACATGGTGTGCAATATCTTTGGCAGTATTGTACAGTTGAAGTCGGAAGTTTACATACACCATAGCCAAATACATTTAAACTCAGTTTTTCACAATTCCTGACATTTAATCCTAGTAAAAATTCCCTGTCTTAGGTCAGTTAGGATCACCACTTTTATTTTAATAATGTGAAATGTCAGAATAATAGTAGATAATTATTTATTTCAGCTTTTATTTCTTTCATCACATTCCCAGTGGGTCAGAAGTTTACATACACTCAATTAGTATTTGGTAGCATTGCTAGCATTGCTACCCAAGTTAAACAATTTAAATTGTTTAACTTGGGTCAAACGTTTCGGGTAGCCTTCCACAAGCTTCTCACAATAAGTTGGGTGAGTTTTGCCCCATTCCTCCTGACAGGGATGGTGTAACTGAGTCAGGTTTGTAGGCCTCCTTGCTCGCACACACTTTTTCAGTTCTGCCCACAAATTTTCTATGGGATTGAGGTCAGGGCTTTGTGATGGCCACTCCAATATCTTGACTTTGTTGTCCTTAAGCCATTTTGCCACAACTTTGGAAGTATGCTTGGGGTCATTGTCCATTTGGAAGACCCATTTGCGACCAAGCTTTAACTTCATGACTGATGTTGCTTCAATATATCCACATCATTTTCCATCCTCATGATGCCATCTATTTTGTGAAGTGCACCACTCCCTCCTGCAGCAAAGCACCCCCACAACATGATGCTGCCACCGTGCTTCACGGTTGGGATGGTGTTCTTCGGCTTGCAAGCCTCCCCCTTTTTCCTCAACATAACTATGGTCATTATGGCCAAACAGTTCTATTTTTGTTTCATCAGACCAGAGAACATTTCTCCAAAAAGTTCGATCTTTGTCCCAAGGATCATTTGCTCCCAAGGATGAACCAGACTTGTGGAGGTCTACAATTGTTTTTCTGAGGTCTTAGCTGATTTCTTTTGATTTTTCCATGATGTCAAGCAAAGAGGCACTGAGTTTGAAGGTAGGCCTTGAAATGCATCCACAGATACACCTCCAATTAACTCAAATGATGTCAATTAGCCTATCAGAATCTTCTAAAGCCATGACTTCATTTTCTGGAATTTTCCAAGCTGTTTAAAGGCACAGTCAACTTAGTGTATGTAAACTTCGGACCCACTGGAATTGGGATACAGTGAAATAATCTGTATGTAATCAATTGTTGGGAAAATTACTTGTGTCATGCACAAAGCTATAGTTTGTTAACAAGAAATGTATGGAGTGGTTGAAAAATGAGTTTTAATGACTCCGACCTAAGTGAATGTGACCTTCCCGACTTCAACTGTATATAAAATGGCAGTATTGAATCGCAGTACATATAGAATCGTGAGAATCGCAATACATATCGTGTCAGCACCTACACTACCGGTCAAACGTTTTAGAACACCTACTCATTCAAGGGTTTTTCTTTATTTGTACTATTTTCTACATTGTAGAATAACATAAACACTATGAAATATGGAATCATGAAGTAACCAAAAAAGTGTTAAACAAATCAAAATATATTTTATATTTGAGATTCTTCAAATAGCCACCCTTTGCCTTGATGACAGCTTTGCACACTCTTGGCATTCTCAACCAGCTTCATGAGATAGTCACCTGGAATGCATTTAAATTAGCAGGTGTGTCTTGTTAAAAGTTAATATGTGGAATTTCTTTCCTCAATGCGTTTGAGCCAATCAGTTGTGTTGTGACAAGTTAAGGGGGTATACAGAAGATAGCCCTATTTGGTAAAAGACCAAGTCCATATTATGGCTAGAACAGCTCAAATAAGCAAAGAGAAACGACAGTCCATCATTACTTTAAGACATGAAGGTCAGTCAATACGGAACATTTCAAGAACTTTGAAAGTTTCTTCAAGTGCAGTCGCAAAAACTATCAAGTGCTATGATGAAACTGGCTCTCATGAAGACTGCCACATGAATGGAAGACCCAGAGTTACCTCTGCAACAGAGGATAAGTTCATTAGAATTACCAGCCTCAGAAATTGCAGCCCAAATAAATGCGTCACATAGTTCAAGTAACAGACACTTCTCAACATCAACTGTTCAGAGGAGACTGTGAATCAGGCCTTCATGGTCGAATTGCTGCAAAGAAACCACTACTAAAGGACACCAATAAGAAAAAGAGATTGGCTGGAAAGAAATTCCACAAATTAACTTTTAACAAGGCACACCTGCTAATTTAATTGCATTCCAGGGGACTACCTCATGTAGCTGGTTGAGAGAATGCCAAGAGTGTGCAAAGCTGTCATCAAGGCAAAGGGTGGCTATTTGAAGAATCTTAAATATAAAATATATTTTGATTTGTTTAACACTTTTTTTGTTACTACATGATTCCATATGTGTTATTTCATAGTTTTGATGCCTACACTATACAATGTAGAAAATAGTCAAAATAAAGAAAAACCCTTGAATGAGTAGGTGTTCTAARACTTTTGACCGGTAGTGTAGGTATAGTGATATCGTATCATGGGGTCCCTGCCAATTCCCAGCTTTACAGCTAACCACAGTCATACCCACAGAGGTTGGCATGTTGCAAAGTCTTATCAACCTTGCCAGGCTAAGTAAAAGAACGACTGATGAGTCGTGCATTAACAGTTCAGGAAAAGAGAAGCATGTTTCACTCCTGACTGGATGATAAAAGTGTGTCACTGCTTAGTTTAATCCTGTAATTGGCTTGGAGCGAGTCAGTGACCGAGGGGTTTTCGGGAAGTTTGATGTCAACAGACCAAAACATTGACCCATATTTAGATATAGACAGAACAGCCCACTGACCCATAGGAAAGAATAGGCCGGTTTGGTCAGTGATCTATCTCGCATCACAAATGTCCAGCTTTGCATAGTAGGCAGACGTATGCATATCAGATTTTGCTAGGCAAAATGGTAGAGGCACTTAGGACTACCCTTGAACACTGACACATATCCATACATCTCTCATTAACCCACCCCTCTCCAAGCCCTGGTGCTGCAGACCCAGAAATGACTTACTGCATTTTCTCCTCTCCCCTGCTCTCCTTTGCTTCGCTCTGTGGCAGGACTCCCTGTTAGTGTAACCTGAATGCACAGACAGACTCCAGCCCTTTTAATTTAGAAGCTACATGGTTGAGAATATCTCCAGGGAAATATGTTAGACCTTTTACAGCAGCAGACAGAAAATAGGTCACAGCTGCATTGGAATACTGTATCTCCCAGAATGAGACCCACACATTGCATAACTGCAGTGTAATAACCCGTGTGTGTATAGTATTGTTTTCTCCCTTTACTTTGCTTCTCAGCTTTATGTCCAGTGTGTATGTATGATTGAGCAGAGGCTTTTTTTTTTTTTTTTTACAGGGGTTAAGTCTCCATATAAAAAAATTTTGGGAGCAATTTTACCACCAAGAATCTTTAACATCAAAGACGATCCACAAATTTGCATCAGGGATTAAATCAATACTGCAAAATTCACATGCATTGGGCTCTTTCTCCATCGAAAACATGTTTTATGTATTGTTGCTCTTAAACCTGTGTAGTAACACTGTAATTAACAGGTAACAATATTTTATTAACCTCCTGTTAAAGTGTCACACAAAACTAACCCTTTCCTCTATCTCCAGAACTCCATCCGACACAACCTGTCTCTCCACAGTCGTTTCATGCGGGTGCAGAATGAAGGAACGGGGAAGAGTTCCTGGTGGATGGTCAACCCTGAGGGCGGGAAAGGCGGCAAAGCTCCACGACGACGGGCCGTATCCATGGACAACAGCAACAAGCTGATCAAAGGTGCTCGAGGCCGCGCCGCCAAGAAGAAAGCATCTCTAGGCCTACAGGCCGTCCAAGATGGCAGCTCCGAGAGTTTATCCTTATCCTCTAGCTTGTCCAAGTGGACAGGAAGTCCCACGTCTCGCAGCAGCGACGAACTGGATGCCTGGACGGACTTCAGGTCTCGCACCAACTCCAACGCCAGCACAATCAGCGGGCGCCTTTCCCCCATCCTGGCCAACCCAGAGCTGGACGAGGCGCTGGATGACGACTCCATCTCTCCCCTCTCCCCCATGCTCTACTCCAGTCCCAGCAGTTTGTCTCCCTCCACCGGCCCCCTAGGTCTGGCCGACCTGGCCCTCACTATGAACCTCAATGACGGGCTCCCTGACGACCTGATGGGCGACCTTCTGGACAACATCAGCCTGACGGCGTCCCAGCAGCCCCTGGGGCAGGAGGTGGAGAGCGGAGGACCCAATCAGATGGGGAGCTCAGTGTTAACCTTCAGCTGTTCAGGAGGTAGTAGTAGTCTGGGCATCCCATCCTCCGGCAGCTACGGGCCTCCCATCTCCATCTTCCAGCTCAGCCCCCCGTCCTCCTCAGTGACCTCCCTACGCCAGTCCCCCATGCAGACCATCCAGGAGAACCACCAAGCTTCCTTCTCCTGCCTGTCCTCTCGTTTCAACCACCACCACACCCTGCAGGACCTGCTGAGCCTGGAGACACATGGCAGCCATGTCAGCGACATCATGCTCACGCACTCTGACCCACTGATGTCACAAGCCAGCGCCTCTGTCACTTTGTCCCAGAATTCCCGGCGGAATGCCATGCTGCTCCGCAAGGACCCTATGATGTCATCAAACTGGGACGGTGCTGCGGGTCTGAATTCCCAGACTTCCTTAATGCCTGGTTGGCGGGCTCAGGCTGGCTTGTCTACACCTAACAATGAAGTGTTGTGCTCAAGCAATGACTTGGACCAGCAGGCCAAGCAGCTTCTCCAGCACCTACCGTCTCCCAGTAGAAACTCTTCTATGCAGCTTGGTGGCTCTGGTACCAACAACAGCACCTCTGAAAACCCATTTCAGTTGATCGCTCCGGACCACTTTCCCATCCCTGACGATCTGGATTTGGACGTGTTCAACAGCAGCCTGGACTGTGACATGGACACTATCATACGTAATGAGCTGATGGACGCTGACTGCATTGATGATTTGTGAGTACAGGCCCGGGACTGTGGAGCTCTGTTTAGTCTCTGTGTTGGGAGTTGAGACAGTAACGATCAGTATTATCAGTGGGATTTTAGTAAATGTGAAGTGAAAATGTGAAATAGACACTTATTTTAAGTCTCAGGGATTTATCCTTATGTGGTGATTAGTAAACACTGATATTAAAATGAAATGTTATTTTGTTTTTTTTACCCTGCTTCCCATGTCATATTTCTTAACCATACATTAACCAACACAATATTTTTGCCAAACCAGCCGTCAGTCCAGTGTGGTTGACTGCCTGTTTACATCTAACAAGCTCCAGAGAATGTTACCATTATTTTGTATATACTTGATTCAGCTTTTGATGCTTTTACCGGTATGTTCTCAGCAGAAAAGAGGACGAAAGAAATAAGGAAAAAGAGCAATTGTGTATTTTTGAAACGCCTGGCATCAAAGAACCATTCCATGCACCTGTATCATAGAACATTTAGTTTATAAATGTTTAACGTCATCAAATGCAAGGTTATCCACATGGTGTTAATTGTACTGTATGTATGTGATGTTTGGTTAATTTTCTTCAGTGATTTTGGTATTCAATACTCCTGAGCGAATTCTCTGCTTGTAAAGTTGCAATGTCACTCTGCACTATAACATGGCCTGTATTCAATAAAGCATTTCTGAGTATGAGTACTGATACAGGATCAGTTTAGCCTTTTAGATCAACAGTCCTACTCTAAGAAGCTTTATGAATATAGGCCCAGGTGTTGCTTGATTGTTAGTCCTTATAGCAATTCACGATTGCTCTGGAAATGCGATCCCGATGCTCCGTATGGAGGTTTTGACGCGATAGTGGAGCCTCTGGAGGCTTGCAGAGGCCAAATCGAGCTCCCGCACCGCATTGCCGTGCGCCTCCCAAATGTTGTAATAATACGGAGGGCTCCGTATAGCTCTGCATTGACATGATTGGTCGACGGTACATGGGGGCGGAAGGTGCTTTATAAACACATATTAACTTCCTTGACAACTTCCGACAGCTCTGCGAAGTGCAAGATGTCTGAATGCTCTGACTTCTGCGGAGGCAGCGTCGCTCTAAACGCTGTACGGCCATTGCAGATGTTGGATTGACCATGCAGAACCTTTAAGGAAAAGCGTTGTAAAAAAGGACTGGCAGTTGCATGGTAGCATACCATTTAGATAGCTGTTAAATAGGGAACAATTACAGTACAATATCTTCTTGAATATTGCCAAATCTTTTCCACATTCAAGAAATAAAACATTGAAAATGTACTTTGTTCAGCCCGCGCTTTAGTAGAAATAAGGGATAAAGTACATTTCTAAAGGCAAAACAACTGTCACTAATTTTAACAATGGATTTAACTCATGGTTTTCCAATATACTTTGTAAGAACAAAAAAGGGTCAACATAAGCGTTAAGTTTACAATCTCATCCAATGAGAATGGATCTACTTTGTATTTTTACTTATTTTGAACACCCGAAGGAATTACAGTTTACAAAACTCCTATATATTTTTTTTTTACATTGGATTAACATTTACTCATGCTAAATATTGACATCTAGGCAAAGCCTGAAATATCAGGTTATTGAAAAGCCCATTCCATACAGAATCAGAAGCAATAAACTCTTTTAACATTCTGTTTTAAATTATTGCCCCAAAAATAATATAATGTAAATATTTTGAGCCGATTTCTCACATGGAATAGGATTAAGTGAAGAGATTATTACCAAAATTTCGAGTCAACATACATTGTACAAGCTTTACGGGTGTCCTATGCTATTGTGTTGAAAATGTTAGGAGTTTTAATGACTCCTTATTTTCTTGACATCTTTGTAACTCTTAACGCTACCAACATAGGAGTTCTATGTAATAAATGTAGATGGATTTAGACTCCTGATACAACATATTTTGGATTTGTTTCACGATGATTAGATATTAACCATTTGACTGGCTGGTTTTCTGCTGAATTTTTTGTTTGTTTTGTATCATCATTAAAGTAATATTGCAGTATTATTTCTCGTACTGTAGATCACTCACTGCCTACCTATGATCTTATTAACCTTGCTGGTCCTAAATTACGTCACTCTACTTGATGTTTGTTGGCATTCCCTTATGTATTTTCACTTTGGATGATGTAACGTAGGTCTAAGAAATGGTGCATGTAAATAAAAGCTTTGTGAAGCACTATAATCGTCTTGAAAATGTGTCTCGGTCTTTTATTGTATTGAATATTTCTATCAATCTCAACATGTATTTTTTTTTTTTTTTAATACTCATACTCCACTGCTACTGCAAGCGTAACCTAGCAAAAATGGATTGAATTTATATAGCAAAATGTTTGAAGACAAAAGGGATCCTTCTTCTAAGAACATTGTTCGATTTCCTATATGTCCTTTGTCCTCAGACATCATGCTATAGAAAATGGTTGCTAGGGAAACATGCCATCTTAAAATGGGGGATTGATAGCTACCAGATGGTTAAAAATAAAACTGAGTACTGCCTTTTTGGGATAGGAATAGTATGGTGTGTGGATGTACACTTGATTCATAAATTCAATAACAAGGCCATGTTTTTTTATTTAACCAGGCAAGTCAGTTAAGAACAAATTCTTATTTACAATGACAGCCTACTGGGGAACAGTGGGTTTTTACAGATGTGTACCTTGTCAGCTCAAGGATTTGATCCAGCAACCTTTCAGTTATTGGCCCAACACTCTAACCACTAGGCTACCTGCCTCCCCCAAAACATTATTTGATTTCAAGGGGGCACCAGGATATTGCTTTCTTGTTAATCCTCCATCCACAATCACAGTCACCATGCAGTTCAGTCCAGGCTATCACAGCCTCTCTTCTCCTTCTGCTGGTGACAAAGGAATTATGAAACTCCCTTGTCCTTGAGTATTTATTGGTAGAAGTGCACCTTGTGACAATTTTTTATTGGATGTGCCCATCCTCTGTTGGAGCCAATCGGCTTTCCTGTATCCAAGAGAAGTGAGCATGTTGAGCTATTTAAATCCAGCTAGGGGAGCTGATAATAGAATAATGAAGTATTTGAAATGTACAGTAGGGTAAATATCTACCACCAAGAGATCATTGCACTGTATTGCTGCAAGGTACACCTGACTTATCTAAATTGCTGATCATTGCTTTGGAAATTTAAAACAGAAGTTTATCATTGTGATTTCATTGAGTGATGTGATTGTCTTTATTCTTTTTGGAAAACAAATCTGCTAAAAATATTATCACTGAAAATATTTTACAAGAGCATAGTGCATTTATCTCCCTTGAAATTATTCAAAGAGAAGTGTATTCACCAATGAAAGAAACAGCACAGACAAATATTACCACAAATTGATACATTTGAAACACACATTTTGGCATATGGTCCTTGTCTGTCAGAAAATTCAGATTTGCCTAGGTCAGCAATCCTGTTGGATCAAGGGGCGTTATTGAAGTTCTGGTGCCCTCTAGAGTTCAAAAGTATGTATAGGTCTGTTTAGACTTTTTATGGCCCCATAGTCTCCATGGTGACTCTGGACAACACGCTTGGGAACCAGTTTGGAGTTGTTTTCAGGAGCCAATGATTCGGTTATTAAGGCAAGTTTATTTTCTGTTTTGGAAGACCTATTGAGAAATCTAACTACTACTACATTTTTTTATATAAACCCCCCCAAACAGCAATATCTCTCCTCAGAGATGTTTTGATTGGATAACACCACCAATAGAGTTATGCCGCTTGATTTTGCTGTGGTACATAAATGACCTTTTGGGGTTTGTTACTTATATAGTATCCAGGACATCCCATCATGTCCAAGGTGGGGTACAAAGTCTCCTCCACTGCCAAGGTGGAGCAGATGGAAGCAGAGTTGTCTGTCCAGCTGTCGGCTCTCAGAACTGAAATAGAGGAGAATGGATCTCCCCTGGAAACACCCTCCAAGTCTTACAGGTATAGATGGACACATGGATATGAGGGAGGTCTGTGAGCAAAATAAAGTTGCCCAGTTAAAATGCCAGTGATTGTGATTTTGTCTGTTTGATACTGGCTGTCTTTTTTGTAAATGTTATTTTGTATTTTATTGTTTTCTACTGCCTTCTATATATTTTTTTCATCGTACTATAGCTCAGTTCCAGTTCCTAAAGATGTATCGTACTTTCGTATGGAGAGAGAGCAGGTCCTGAGGAGAGGTCTTCAGGTGGCAGAAGCACTGCCAGTGGTGCCTCTGTCTAATGTGCTACAGAGAGAGCTGCAAAGCTGCCTAAGCCTGGAGTACACACCTGAGAGTCTGCCTCTTCTCCTGCACCAGGTAAACTGTGCTGTTTATAATGTCATTGGGATCACATTGGTGACGCTTAGGGCCCCTTCGCTGCCCTGACAAATTGAAGGTGTTGTGAGGCAAAAGGGGGTGCAACTCAAAATTGGGAAGGTGTTTTGTTTTGTACACTCAGTGTATTTATGGTAGTTTTATGCAGACCGATGCTACCAGTTGGCCCAGATCAAGTACCTGCTGATGCTGAGATGGAGACGGTTCTGTCGTCACTCCCACATCATTGAGCAGCTGTATCCATTCTACAAGGTAACCTGGCACTTTGATATTTAATAAATCACCTTAGTTTATTATGAGTAATAGAGGATAATCGATCAATCAATAAATCCTTTTTACATGAACAGTTGATCTCTGTGGTGTTCCAGCAGGAAAGCTAAATCAAGCACTAAATTATTTGAAAGAAAACAAATACTATTTGAACCCAGGTCAGGTGTGTTCTTTCACCATACTGTTCCACTAGGCCCAGGTATCAAACCTGGTCAGTGAGTATGAGGATGCTGTCCAGCGGGCCAGGAGACTGGCTGTTTCCAGGGAGAAGGTCCTGACAGGGCGGGGCAACCCCATCAACACGGTCACCCAGGAAGATGTGACCATCTACCTCACCTGGCTGGTTTGTCACCTGCATGCCTCCAAGACCATCCACCACTTCCTGACAGTAAGGCCATCAGAGAGACTATGGGCGATGTTTTTGTAGCGCAACAGTAACTTGTTAAGTGCAAAATTGACCGTAAACCTCATTGTAATCTGGCACTGTGAAATAATTTTAACAATGTGCATTATACGGAGGAGATTAAGCAATATATAAATAGTTGCCTCTTTGTTGAAATGCACATTGTTGAAAAAAAGTTTCAAATTAAATCTCGTTGCCAGATTACAATGAGGTTTATGGTACAATTTTCACTTAACACATTGCTTTTTCACTACGTTGCCCTATGAGTATGTCCCAAATCGAAACTTTTTCCCTATGTAGTGCACTACATTTGACCAGGGCTCATAGGACTCTGGTCAAAAGTAGTGCCCCATATAGGGAAGAAGGTACCATTCAGGGTGCATCCTATGGCTGCATCTCAATGGTCTAAAGTGTCTTCCTCTACTCGTCTCCTCTCCTTCATCGCCATGTAGCTGAAATCAAAGGCTAGTTTAGATTAGAGCAGATAAAGAAAAAGAGACAAGGAGAGGAAGTCACTTTAGACTACTGAGATGCACCCCAAAGCTTGGTTGACTTTTGGGATGGGTGGATGAATACTGTGTAACAGATTTATTTAGAAATAAGACAGTTTGTTACCTCACACTATATGATGGGTTACAGGTGATCCACTACATCCCAGCCTCTGAGAAGAGGGATAAAGATTATTCTGAGTTATTAAGGAAGTCCCCATCAAGTTCCCCAGTGCTGATTGAATCTGTCCACACATCTTCAGAAGATAAAGACCAAGTCTTTCCTGGGCTTGAGGGTAAACACTAACATTGACTGCTACCTTATTGAACCTCTACATTTAAATGTCTTACTTGAACTAGATACAACTCTTCATGTGGCTACAAAAGAGATTCAACTCATGCTCGTGATCGTTCCTTTCCGTAGGGATGTTTAGACTGGCTAACCAAGTTCCCATGCACACTGTGAAACTGGAGGAGTTCCTCCCAGAACTACAAAGCCTGGTCTCCTACTTCCGTTTGCCCTACGACACCCAAAATATCAGGAACACTGCAGAGGAGATGGAGCTCTTCAGCAAGGTAGTAACGTTGAAACATATATTTCAAGTTATTTGGTTCGTAGTGTACTCTCTTGGTGTAGATCCGCACACCAAACCTCAATTTCGTGTACGTTTCTCACTGACGTCAATGAATAAGTTATGCGAACGTCTGAGCTGTTCGCATTTATCTCAACTCTGAATCTGGTCCTTTGTTTGTTGGTCAGATCTCAAAGGAGTTCAGGGTGATCTTCAGACAGCAGGAGGTGATGAAGACCTTCCTCCAGTATGATGGGACAGAGGCTGTAGAGGGACAGTGGGGGAGGAAGAGGAGCACCATGGCTCTGAGGAAGAACGCTAACTGGATACCATACATTCAGGTCTGGAGAGAGAGGGATTGTCCCAGTCTCTGTCATGATCTCTCTCCTGTCAAGCCTTGTCCTGCATAGTACTTGGTTTGATAACACTTGAAGTGCTAACAAGTTAGTTCAGAGATGATTGAAGAAAAGGTGTCAGGAACGTTGATATATAAAGGATAGAAATTAAGCTAGCCCTTTATCCAGAGGCTAGTACTTTTCAGACTGGGCTAGAAAAAAATGTGGTAAACTAGTAAAATGTTGTATTTCCAAATATGGCATGGCACGGATTTTGGACCTAGGCTAAAACACAATTGCAGCCTACTAGCCCGGCTGACCAGTGCCCCAAATCCTTAAATTCCATCCCTAATGTTTATTTTCTGACTGAATACTAACAAAACAGGTGAAGCCCAAACGGGATCCCTGGCAACAGAAACTTGTCACCAAGCTGAAGGAGCTCCAGTCTTATGATGAGTTGCTGAGGACTCACTGCAGGTTCCTCCAGGTAAACAGTCTGACACCTAAAGGAGGGATTATATAAATAACCTATTAACGTTCATCTCTATAGCTTGTATCGTGTATCGAAGTATGGGCTAACAACAATTACTTTCAATCATGTGTTATTTTGCATACTCACAGTGACACCTCTCTCTCGCTCTATCCCTCACTCTCTCCCTCCCCAGCTGTCAGATCCTGTCGTAGTGACTGAGGCCCTGAGGGAGCATGCTTCCCAGGTATGTGACCCTCAGGCCATCCAGCCCTCATCATCGCTGACATCATCACACACCAACAGACACAACACCTTGCAGATCTGGACCAGCATTTACAGCGCTGCCAATCTTTATCAGGCATGTATTACCTAGTCAGAGATGTGATTATGTGTGCTACAAAGGCAACATGCTTTTTCATCATGTAAAATGGATTGTGTCTGGGTTCATTATAACCACAATTAGCATTTTGTTCCTGCTAGGAATCCAGTGGATGTGGAGGACAGGATAAAAGCAACACAAAGAGCAGAACCACTTCAGTCAAAAAAATAAATGAAAGGTACATTATTAAGAAGGACAGAATAGGATCACTTGAATGTGGACCTCAATTGGATTAAAACGGAATGCCTTTTGCTTATTTGGCGTCCCTTCTCTCTCATTCGTCCCAGCTATAGCTACCGGAGCAGCATGCAGCTGTTGGGTTTGGATGAGGGCCAGGAGGGGGAGGAGGGTACCTCAGACACCGTCACAGCCAGGGGAGCCTACCTGTCACTCCTCTACCTTCGACACCTCAAGATCAGGGAACTGCAGGTGAGCTTCATCCAAAGAGACTTGCGTGATTGCTGCTGGAATTGAAACGGTGACCTTGGCGTAGCTAGCGCCACACATGACCACAAGGGAGTTCAGGGTAGACTTTTAGACTGTTAGGGACTGCTCTCTAATACTCCTGTTGCTCCCACTGAACCCTGAGCTGTCCTCTCTTCCCCAGTGAGTCTCTGTTGGGATGCTGAACTGCTATCCATTATCTACTGTATCATATTATTTACCCTGCCATTCCATCTGGAGCCTGAGCTGTCTTACCCGTCCTCTCTCCCTTATAGCGCATCTCCCTAGGCATTCTAAACTACCTGAGGTCCATAGAGAGGACCCTTACTTTTGACACAGCTGGGATGCGCGTGGAGGGAGGAGGAGCATGTGGAGGAGGAGGAGCGGGAGAAGGAGGAGCAGGAGGAGGAAGAGCAGCAGGAGGAGGAGGAGGAGGTTTGGTCAGCACCACTGAGGAGTCAAGCTGGATGAATGCGGCCAGAGGGTGCAGTGGGACAGTCGGAGGTCTGGGCTCTCACCTCTACAGCCACAACACTCCTGTTGACTACAAGGTAGGGCATCACAGCTACAGTACAGCATGAGACATTAATGACATTAGTGATTTGTAGGGGTGAAGAAAATAAGTGAGTAAACGCTCATCATTAGAGGTGACTAAAATAATGCTCCCTGAACTTTCAACACATTTTTCCTAAAAAGCAGTGTAAACACTTGCATTAAATAAAAAAGGATCAGAATGGCGTTTTTCGTGTGTGAGTTACAGCCAAGTAGTTCTGGTAACCCTTGCAGCCTGGTCTGAGGACCAGGCTAATCTGACCCTGGGGTGTTTCATTCCACAAAGCTGTTCCTCTTCTGGTTTGGAACTCCATTTGGTATTGGTCGATTAACTTATACTGCCTGAGGATTTCACGAGGCACGCCGAATCTCCACCCATGCAAAACCAGGTCCTGTGTCGATCGTATTTTCAAATAGCACTTATCAGAAAATAACACTGATCACATTTGCATATTTTTTTTTACAGTGTTAGTTTAATCAGCTGTTGTACAAAATTATATAAAACACAGGAAAATGTAATTTTTACTACACCGATTTTTTTTTACAGAAAGGTATTATGGTAGAGTCAAGAGGCACTATTCATAACATAGGATTTGCATGAGCTAGACACACACAAGACACACACACATACAATAATGTTGTATAGAAAATATTTATATTTTTTGTATTACCAATAGCATAGTAATGCTAAATAGATAATTTTTTATTCAAAAATCGATTTCATCACGAAAAAGCTAAATGACAAAACAATGAACAAGACAGGAGGGGGTTACAACAGCATACAATGAAAATACAATCAGTTTACCTATATAATACACATTGCAAAAGGCTAAGCAAAACTATACTGCTGTTTTCCTGTCCTGTCCTTTCACTTCAGAATCAGATCAATAGTGGAATCATGGTTACAGAGCTCTGTACTACACTACAGTATCAAGAAGTCTTCAAAATAACTCAGAATGTCCTCATAATCATCCAAGTATATGATTGGCTGGCGGTTGCTATAACCTGCCTGTTTCAGGAACTTACGCAGCTTTAGGTCACGGATGTCCCTGAGCAGACCCCTGGTGACGCGGTAGGTGTTGTCAGGGTCAAAACTCAGACCGTCATCGTCATGCTGGGTCACATAAACCTTATCCACAGTCCCGTCTGGACGCAGACTGATGATGAGGCGGTCCATGTTACTGTCGTCTTGGTCACCAGTAAAGTCTTTTCTGACATACTGAGGAAGGCAATTGGATTCTTCCAGATTCAGGTTGCCCACTATATAGTATGGGTGGACGTTATCTGGGAGCGGGGAATTGCAGGAAATTGCAGATATAGTTGTGGTCACATTGCTGCAGTCCCACTCTGGTCTGTTCTGGAAGGGATGGAAATCAAAGCCCCCCTCGTTGGGGTTGTATCTTGCAACCATTTCACCCGTGATATCAAAGTCAATGTAATTCTTGGCGAACCAGAACAGGAGCTTGAGTCCATGCCTGGGCAAGTGACGACCAAACCCAGAACGTCTTAGATCTGCCATAGTGTTCAACGTACCTCGAACCATGGTGGTACCCTTGAGAGAGAGAGAGAGAGAGAGAGAACTTTAGTAGGTGTGATTGTGTGCAATAAAATCCCATAATATTTTATTTATTTATTCATTTTTATTTAACCTTTATTTAACTAGGCAAGTCTTTTGAGAACAAATTATTATTTACAATGACGGCCTACCAAAAGGCAAAAGGCCTCCTGCGGGGACAGGGGCCTGGGATTAAAAATAAAAAATAAATACAATATAAATATAGGACAAAACACATATCACAACAAGAGAGACAACACAACACTACAATAAAGAGAGACCTATGACAACACGGCATGGTAGCAACACAACATAACGGCAACGTGGTAGCAGCACAAAACATGGTACAAACATTATTGGGCACAGACAACAGCACAAAGGGAAGGTAGAGAGAATAAGGCATCACGCAACACAGCTACAGCTGTCAGTAAGAGTGTGTATGTTGCAGCTCATTCCAGTCGCTAGCTGCAGCGAACTGAAAAGAGGAGCGACTCAGGGATGTGTGTGCTTTGGGGACGGACCTTTAACAGAATGTGACTGACAGAACGGGTGTTGTATGTGGAGGATGAGGGCTGCAGTAGATGTCTCAGATACGGGGGAGTGAGGCCTAAGAGGGTTTTATAAATAAGCATCAACCAGTGGGTCTTGCGATGGGTATACAGAGATGACCAGTTTTACGGAGGAGTATAGAGTACAGTGATGTGTCCTATAAGGAGCATTGGTGGCAAATCTGATGGCCGAATGGTAAAGAACATGAATACCACGTACCAGGCTTCATGTGCGTCTCCGCTCGAGATGAATAGTGTATACCATGGAACTTTATAGGCCCAGTGCAGTCAACATTCTGCTTTACCTGTGTTTTGTATAATATTGATGAAACTAACTCTATAAACGTGTGAAGAAAATGTGTTCAGTGTTATTTCTGAATAGTGGCTTGTTGGAAGTACAATTTAGCCAGAACCTTCTAATCAGCAGGTTTGGCATGGGTGGAGTTTTAGATTGTTAATACACCAATAGCAAAGAGAGTTCTAACTCTCTGTCAATAACAGTTAGTTTTCAGGTTAAATATCCATCCCATGAGTCCCCTCCTCTTAAGTCCCTCACTCAGACAACTGCCAGACAGTCCTAGCAAAATTCTTGCTTGAGAAATAGTTTTTGCAAAAAAAAAATTTTTTGTTTATTTTTGGCCATTTTAATGGAAACTTTTAATTGTTACCCAGAAATGATTTGATATTGAGATGAAAAAAACAACTGCCCTGGGTCTTTAAAGAAAATATTCAACCATGTTGTGTAATAAATAGAGGGCAATCTCTTACAACGCTTTTATGGTAGAAAAAGGGTGTGAATGGGTATGACAAATATGTTTAGTGGCTCTGTCTACACTGTGGGCATGGACACATAACCCTTACAACATGCCAGCTGTTCTTAACTAATACTAGCATTGTATCATCACAGTGTTCAACCTTTTAGATACTGCCTTTAAAAAGCAACAAATCCCGTAGAATGTGGCATCGATTTGAGTCTCAAACAGTTATCCTAGTGTCAAAATGTACTACAAAGTGTAAATAGGATCATTTGGGTCATAAAGTCAATCTCGTCTAAGAACGGAGTTTGGAACATCTGTGCGTCACAACGGGTAAATGAATGTTGGGTTTCGATTTGACGATGTCCATTTGCCGACTAACATGGGGTGAACAGCTGCAGCGATTGCCCTCTATCCAATAACATAGACAGTGAGACAGACCTGCACCGCAGTTCCGACTTTGTTTGCATATGTATGAGACATGGATTAGGCTTCCGTGTCTCATTAGGGACAAACATCATTAACCAAACGCAGAATCGGTCAGGAAACACACCTCTAAGACTGAACTCTTGTTTTTCTAATGAGCAACAGAAAAACACACTGTTCAGTGGCTCTTAAGTAAGTATACACACCTGATATAGACAAACAAGATCACACAAACGAACACATAAAATATGTTATATTTACAGTAACTTACGGTTTGCTGGTGTTGTGGTGCTGCTCTCCTTCCTCTCCTCACGTCTGAGACCTGTATGACAGCTGTTTTATCCATCTCACAGTGTTTATGAGGGTCTTGTGTGCTAAGGAGGCAGGACTAACCATGAAGATCTCAGTGTCCAGGAAATGAAACTGAAAGTGACCCAGTCCTGTGCTGGACTGAGTTCGATTGCACAAAGTTCCCTTCTTTCTGCCACATATTCAAAAAGTTTCTCTGATCTAGGACCAGTTTTAATCCTCATAATCATAATGAATAAGATTACATGAACAGTGGGGACCAGATATTACCTGACATTTACGGTGGTCGATGTTGTTTTGTGTCCAATGTTTTTCATTGAACAATATCTGAAACACCGCACAATAGTATTATACAAACACAACACCCCCTACCCACTCTCCACAACTTCCAGACTTCTTGTGAACTATCAAGTTTGAAGTTTTATTAGTCTTATGTATGGGATCACACATGGTGTACACCGTCCAACGAAATGCTTACTTGCAGGTTCCTTCTTGACAATGCAATAAAAGATAATCAAACCTATTTGAGGGAAATCTTCTGTTAAACCCTGTTAAACTTGGGGGAACTGTGGAGCTACGGTTAGAGGAAGTATGCCTGGTTCCTGTCATTCTGGCCCCTGTTGTCCTCACTCACTTGCGACAGACTCATACACATACATAGGGTCGCATGTTTTGCAGATGCTTGCATGGGGTAGCTTGACTATATAATGCTCCTGTACTCTGTCTGTTTTGGCCTTTCACTCCATCTCACCTGCGGGGATGGGGCGACCAGCCTCCTTATTATAATACGTTTTTAATAAAAGTAATACCTTGATTGATTATTGATTTTGCCTCTCCTCGTTATTAGTTAAAGGTAGAATTTCCACCACACATAAGAATAAGAACACAAAGTAAATGGCTCAGTAGAATAGAATAAACATTTTAGCATAAAACCCAAAAGGGTTCTACCTGGAACCAAAACAGATCTATGGGGACAGCCGAGAACCCTTTTGGAACCTTTTTTCTAAGTGTCGTCCAATATTTACACGTGTTTTGGGGGGCAAGTGTTCAATTGTCCAATCATAATAAGAGTCTGGTAGCAGAAGTTGTGATGTAAATATTAGTCATTTAGCAGACGCTCTCATCCAGAGCGACTTACAGGAGCAATTAGGGTTAAGTGCCTTGCTCAAGGGTACATAGACAGATTTTTTACATAGTCAGCTTGGGGATTCGAAACAGAAACCTTTCGGTTACTGGCCCAACGCTCTAACCGCTAGGCTACCTGCCGCCCATCTGTGTAGTATGAATGTGTTTGTGTATGTGTGTTGTGTGCGTGTGCACTGTGTGGTTTGTGTGTGTGCATGAGTGAGTGAGTAAGTGAGTGATCGAGCGAGTGCGTCTGCTATGTCAAAGGTTCATTAGGGAATTGATATCGGTTTTACTGTGACTACAGGTTCACTGTTCCGAGTTCATGGAGTACCCAGAGGTGGAGAATCTTCATGATTTCTACACCACTGAGGAGCGATATGTCCACACCCAGGACCAGCGAGGGCTGTACGTGGTGTACGACGTGGCTCTGAAGGACCTGGAGGAGCTGGAAGACACACTGACTCTTCTGGGCTCACACTACATCCAGAGGAGTAGTTGGAGGGTCAAGGGCCAGTCTGAGGGAGGCAGGGTCAAGGTCATCTGAGAGGTCACATAGCTCTGCAACGACAGACCTCCACTCTTCCTGGGCTCAGACAGATGTGGATAGAGTGCAGTTCTCCTGACCTGTGGACATGCGAAGCTGCTTTTTTTGAGAGCAAAGTGCAGGTTAGTAAATATGCTGAACAGGGCCGTGTTCATTAGGGCACGAAACAGAAAACATCTTAAAGTTTCTGAAACGGAAAACAAAAATTCACATTTCTCGTTGGACATTTAGTCCCTCCCGTGTTCAGGTCTGTTTTCTTCTCATTGATGCCTAATGAACACGACCCAGGCGATAATCAGTTTATTTAAGTCCAGTATATTGCGTGTCATTACTTGAACCATGCTCTGTTAATTCCAGCTGTTGAACTGCTATATGAGGCCTACCAACATGTGACAGGACCAGAAGAGAGTTCTCCTTGGCTCAGGTCATCACAGACATCATGCACAGGAGGCCTCGGCTACACCTGGACATGGGAGCAGAGTACTTTGTTCAGGCCTACCGGGCAGAGATGGTCTGTATGCAGACACACCAGCAACTCATCAGAGCCGTGCTGGATAACCAAGTAATTGCTTCTGAAAAATTGTGGCACAGCCTAAAGAGAGCTATTGATGGCAGTGTGGATATGTTAAATCATAACAGGTGTATCTGCCTTGAAGGACCATGAATAAACTATTGGCTGGGATAGCCGTTAGCAAAGATAATAAAGGCAATAGGTTTTGAAGTCGAATATACGTATATTCACTTTTCCATGCCATGCGTTCTAAAGGTCTCTCTAACTGTGTTATGTTGACTATTAGATAGATCGTCAGCGGCAATACCTCCATCGGGTGTGGAGAGGAGGTCAGGGACAGGGAGCTACTCCTTGTGACTATGGTCTTCCTCCTAACTATGTGGCCAAACATCTGGTGTCCCTCGGTGGTGGCAGGCAAGTCTAGTTCTACCCATGAATTATAGACTGATTACAGTGTAATGTGATATCACTCAAAACAGACTAACATGTTAAACGTATAAATGAATAGCTAATATAAAAATGTGTGCGCACACCCCTGCCTGTCTGTTCTCTTGCTACCAGTCCCGCCCTGATGATGTGTTCCTTCTGGAGGTGCACCACTCCTAAGCCTGGCCTCTGAAATGTACCAGGCCTGACCACAGGCTCACACTGAGCTCTGCCAGCTCCACCGTGCCAGGGGGGTGACGGAGAGAGTCACCCTGGAACAGAGACTCCTACAGCGGGCTCTGCAGCACTGGCACTCCCTGGATCCTCCCGGGGCCTACTATAGCTCTCAAACTCAAAAGGATGTGAGTCGAGTATCTGTATGACAGCTGTTTTTCCATCTCACAGTGTTTATGAGGGTGTTGTGTGATAAGGGGGCAGGACTAACCATGAAGACCTCAGAGTGTACAGGAAATGAAAACTGAAAGTGACCCAGTCCTGTGCTGGACTGAGTTCGTTTCCACAAAGTTCCCTACTTTCTGCCACATATTCAACGTTTATCTGATCTAGGACCCGTTTATATCCTCATAATCATAATGAATACGATTACATGAACAGTGGGGACCAGATATTACCTGACATTTACGGTGGTCGATGTTGTTTTGTGTCCAATGTTTTCATTGAACAATATCTGAAACACAGCACAATAGTATTATACAAACACAACACCCTACCCACTCTCCACAACTTCCAGACTTCTTGTGAACTATGTGCAATGATTGCAAACAGATCGCAGCACCAATCAGCAATCATTTTTTTATTTCGCTCCAGTTGTTTTCAGATGTTTTCATGGAGGACCCCTCCTGGTCCGAGCGGTGGGGGTCTCTCTGATCAGGTCGGCTGAGGAGCAGGACATGAAGCAGGGGAGGAGAAACAGCTCTTTGCTGTGGAAACCTTCTCCAAGCTGCTGGAGTTTAGTCACCATCCGCCATCGCCTTATGGAGTCAGCAGCAGAGACTGCACATCTGGCACAGTTGAGTTTTCTTCCTATATTGATTGTAGTTAGTTACTTATTTCAGGGGTATGTACTGCAGGGGTCTGCGATTTTTATATATATTTTTTGAATTTTTTATTTATTATTATTATTTTATGAATATTGCTGCTGCAGCAGAATACCACCGTGGATACCATTTTTATGTCTCTGCGTCCAGTTGAAGGAAGTTAGAGGTAGTTTCATGAAGCCAATGCTTACTAGCTTTAGCGCAATGACTGGAAGTCTACAGGAACAGTTAGCATGCTAGCTATTCTTGTTCATCCGACATTGGGAAGTAGATAAAGGGCTTCATTGCCAAAATCTCAAACTATCCCTTTAATATGGAGGAAATTACAGTCATTAGAGCGAATTAAAGTTTTTTTTTCCTGTAATGAAAATTCTTAGGCGAGCCGTCTAAGTGGTGATTTTCGGGATGGAAAACAGTTTCAGTGTCAACCCAAATGACCAAAATTCAAAAGCCACTCGCAAATCTGAGCTATCTTTTTTTGCAGGTGCATGGTAACAGTTGAATAAGATGAGAGAAAATAAGAAACACGCACACTGCTGTTGCTAGTATCACTGCTATTTAATAAGCTTTACGTATCGGCTTCAAGGCCAGAAAGATATTGAAAAATATATAACACTACCGTTCAAAAGTTGGGGTCACTTAGAAATGTCCTTGTTTTCCATGAAAACATACATGAAATGAGTTGCAAAATGAATAGGAAATTAGTCAAGACATTGACAAGGTTATAAATAATGATTTTAATTGAAATAAAAATTGTGTCCTTCAAACTTTGCTTTCGTCAAAGAATCCTCCATTTGCAGCAATTACACCCTTGCAGACCTTTGGCATTCTAGTAGTCAATTTGTTGAGGTAATCTGAAGAGATTTCACCCCATGCTTCCTGAAGCACCTCCCACAAGTTGGATTGGGCTTGATGGGCACTTCTTACGTACCATACGGTCAAGCTGCTCCCACTAACACCCAATAGGGTTGAGATCCAGTGACTGTGCTGGCCACTCCATTATAGACAGAATACCAGCTGACTGCTTCTTCCCTAAATAGTTCTTGCATAGTTTGGAGCTGTGCTTTGGGCCATTGTCTTGTTGTAGGAGGAAATTGGCTCCAATTAAGCGCCGTCCACAGGGTATGGCATGGCGTTGCAAAATGGAGTGATAGCCTTCCTTCTTCAAGATCCCTTTTACCCTGTACAAATCTCCCACTTTACCAGCACCAAAGCACCCCCAGACCATCACACTGCCTCCACCATGCTTGACAGATGGCGTCAAGCACTTCTCCAGCATCTTTTCATTTTCTTTGTGATCCGAACACCTCAAACTTAGATCCGTCTGTCCATAACACTTTTTTTCCAATCTTCCTCTGTCCAGTGTCTGTGATCTTAATCTTTTATTTTTATTGGCCAGTCTGAGATATGGCTTTTTCTTTGCAACTCTGCCTAGAAGGCCAGAATCCTGGAGTCGCCTCTTCACTGTTGACGTTGAGACTGCTGTTTTGCTGGTACTATTTAATGAAGCTGCCAGTTGAGGACTTGTGAGGCGTCTGTTTCTCAAACTAGACACTCTAATGTAGTTGTCCTCTTGCTCAGTTGTGCACCGGGGCCTCCCACTCCTCTTTCTATTCTGGTTAGAAACAGTTTGCGCTGTTCTGTGAAGGGAGTAGTACACAGCGTTGTACGAGATCTTCAGTTTCTTGGCAATTTCTCGCATGGAATTTCTCAGAACAGGAATAGACTGACGAGTTTCAGAAGAAAGTTCTTTTTCTGGCCATTTTGAGCCTGTAATCGAACCCACAAATGCAGATGCTCCAGGTACTCAACTATTCTAAAGAAGGACAGTTTTATTGCTTCTTTAATCAGAACAACAGTTTTCAGCTGTGCTAACATAATTGCAAAAGGGTTTTCTAATGATCAATTAGCCTTTCAAAATGATCAACTTGGATTAGCTAACACAACGTGCCATTGGAACACAAGAGTGATGGTTGCTAATAATGGGCCTCTGTACGCCTATGTAGATATTCCATAAAAAATCCCCCGTTTCCAGCTACAATTGTCATTTACAACATTAACAATGTCTACACTGTATTTCTGATCAATTTGATGTTATTTTAATGGACAAAAAAATGCTTTTCTTTCAAAAACAAGGGAATTTCTAAGTGAACCCAAACTTTTGAACGGTAGTGCATATATTAAATGATACCATCTTTGAGAACTAATAACCAAAGAAAAGCTAGAGAGTCAGGGAGAATAACATTAAAAAAAAGGCATTCAATCCACATGCCCATTGATTTTGTTATAACGTTTGAGCAGAGGAACACAGCATTAGCCATGGCAAAATGCATATAATTGCAGGAAATTTAATTTGAAACGACATTACGCTGAGATTATCGTCACTGTATTTTCAGGCTTTGAGGTAAGTGTTACTAAATGTGTTTATGGTATAAAACATGAAATGTCCATTCTGTAGTGTTCATATTATGGTCTGGCTCTCCTAGGTTATACAAAACACAAGCTCTGGAGCTGGGCTTTGATGAGTTCCACCTGTATGTGCGCCCGGAGCAGTTTGAGTTTGCTGTCCAGAGAGACAAGGCAGCGCATAGACCTCTGTTTGTTACGGCACTACTGCAGGACGACAGCTGGATGGATAGGTGCCCTCTTTACCCTGTTACTCTGCTAACATAGATAGATGGACAAGTACCCTCTTTACCCTGTTACTCTGCTAACATAGATAGATGGACAAGTACCCTCTTTACCCTGTTACTCTGCTAACATAGATAGATGGACAGGTACCCTCTTTAACCTGTTACTCTGCTAACATAGATAGATGGACAGGTACCCTCTTTATCCTGTTACTCTGCTAACATAGATAGATGGACAGGTACCCTCTTTAACCTGTTACTCTGCAAACATAGATAGATGGACAGGTACCCTCTTTAACCTGTTACTCTGCTAACATAGATAGATGTGCAGTTACCTTCTTTTTCTTTCTTAGTAAATTGTATATCTACAGTAGACCTTGAAAAATAAGGGAACTATTAACAATTCACTTTTTTGACTATGTTACGCTTAAAATAATCATAAAAAATCTTCTTCTCGTGGACTAAAAGTCATATTCACTCCACATTTGGTCTTTGGACTCGTCAAAATAATAACCCCTAAACAGAGAAAATAACGTTGCTGCATTCCAATGACCACACGATACCACACTATATGCTAATTTGCTAAAATATGCAAAAAATATGCAAAGAATCTTCTTCTCATGAACCGTAGACCAAAGGACACCACATTCTGATTGTAGGCCAATGGTACGTGTCTTAACTTAGTTTGAGAAAAGCTAAGGGATTGGTCAAAGGATGGCTGAGGTATTAAAATTCACTCCAGATGCTGTATTTAGACTCATGAGTTCCTACATGATAGAGTGCTTGCTTTGTTATCCTGATCATGTGTCCTTTCTGTCATCCTGTGAACCCTATTTATTGCTGCTCGCAGCTATATTCTTATGTTTGTTATTCCCGACTCCTGTAGGTACACTCCGTCTAAGTTTCCACTGAGCATCCAGGAGCTTGATGAGAACCAGATTGGAAAATTCAGCTTCTACTCTGAAGAGGCAGTAGTGCATGTAAGGTCAACTGAGACTTTGGGCCTGATTCAGAGTTGAGATAAGAGGGTACAGCTTTTGTGTAAATCAATGTCAAGACAGAATCCTGCCCTTTATGAAGAGATATTATAGCTGTTACCCATTATGATTCGCACTTAATCACCTCAGTCCATGTCTTCTCTCTACATCTCTCCAGCTCATGAATAGGTCAGCCATAGAGAACCTGCAGGTGACCCTGGCCTGTCAGGTGACTCAGAAGAACGCTCTGATTGGTGCAGTGAAGCAGGCATGTCTATGTTATTGGTCAGAGACTTTCACAGGCTCTCCAGAGGTACCTTACATCACTACACATATACTTTAATCCAGTGGCCGGTTTGCTGGGATCAAATTACTTCTCTTTCTCTCTCCTTGATTTAGGAGGTTCTTTGTTCTAGTGGCGATGCAAACTCCTTAGCTAAGCAGGGTCCCAAAATTCGTAAAGATACAAGTGAACCAAAGATAACTGGTGCAGGAACCAGGGAGAGGTGAGTTGGAGGGTCAATGATGGCCATGTTTTGTAATGATCAATATTATTACAGTTAAATATAATTATTATGTTATGTGATGTTGACTGCTGTGTTTGTTCAAGGCTGACTGAGGCGTTTGTCTCCATCCAGCTGGAGAAAGTGGGTCCACGAGATGAGATGTTGAACTCTTTCATAAAGAGGAGACAGATCATGGGTGTTGTGATGATGAACCCTGTAAGTGTCATAGAGGTCAGAGGGAGCAGGAAGCTATGTTGGATCTCAGATATGACTGTTTGATTGTTTACCTTCACGACCTTCTCTTTCACCGCAGGATGAAGTAGCAAAAATCAAGAGGAGGCTGATTATTGAGTTCTGTCGAAAGTATGTACATCTTTAGTAGAAGTTGACAATCATGATTGCCATGTTCAGACATGCTAAAGTGACGCTTCCTAGCATGACTCATTTGGAAGTGTTTATTCACAGGAGACCCGATTGTTTCATCACATTTTGGGGACTTATTTACCTGAAGTCTAACTTTCCTCCAGGTGTACCTGTAACATGTGTTCTGTGTTTGTCAACGTTTTCCTAGATTCAGTTTGCGTATGTCCCAGTGTTGTGTGAGAGGGCAGATTATAGGCCTGTACCACAGCCTGACCACCTTATTGGACGAGCTCCCAGACATCCGCCAGTCCCACTTCCTGATTGGCCAGGACCATGAGTTGAAAAGCGATATGGACTCAGGACTAGGTGTTCACCCTGACCCCAGGTAAAACCAGTGTGAGAGAGCGTTTTATAGCATGAAATTATAAGAATACTTACTTCAGAAAACCTTGCATATGCTGACAGAGAGAATATTTTAGGAGTGTCTCTGCGGTTGGAGGTCAGAGATTATTTTTGTTCCACTTGGTTGGACAGGAAGTTCCAGCGGCGTCCCAGGCGCCTGCTGTCAGCTGACGGCAGAATGTTCCTCAACCTGTGGTTCCTCCCCCACTACACTGAGGTTCTCCTCATGTTCAGAACCCTGGAGGACTCGGTGAGAGGTTCTAACCTGCTTTACATTATGTTAACCTACAGATGGACACAGACAGACACATGCAGGGAGTAGTGGATTGAAATTAGATCTTGTGATATCAGTAAAAAACAAAACCATGGCCTTGGAATGTTTCTAAGACTCTAGAGCAGGGTTTCCTAACTGGCGGTTTTATTTGGCTGCATAAATTTTCGGAGGATTTAAAAAAACATTTGTTTAATTTTTTTATTGTTGGACATAAAAGGCTGTAAAAGTAATTTAGGAAATCTGTTCCCAAGTACTCCCACTCATAATAGAGAGACACGTGATCGTATACAAATGTAAGCAACATCTGTTTGGGCTTACTGCGGTCAATTTGCAGTCTACAAATTTATTTCTAACTATGTTCCGGCCCCCCGACCAGCCATAAAAAAATTTAAATCAGCCTTTGGCTGAATCTAGTTGGTGATCTCTGCATAGAGCACGTTGATCTTTACCTTGAACTTGTTTACTTTTGTTGCATTACAGGCATGTAGCCGGGCTCTTCACCATAGTCTGGAGATAGTGTCTGCCCTGCATGACATCATCTATTACCTGGTCAGTTTTGCCCGACTGGGGAACCCAGGAGTCTTCAGCTCCAAGAGAGGAGGAGGAGCAGGAGGGGGAGAGCTTACAGCTGACTGGGGCGGCACTGAAGGCATCGGTATGCATTGGTTATAAAGAGACCTGTGGTTCCAATGGCTCAGTGGGTTAAATCATGGTGCAGGATTGTGAGTTTGATTTCCGCGTGGAACACATATACTATCCGTGTCACTGTCAACGTTGATAGTTCTGTGAGTCCCATTGGATGAAAGCATCTGCTAAATGACCATGTTATTATCGTTAAGGTGCAGAGCTGTGGGAGATCCAGAAACAGGTCGACTCTCTTTGTGACCCTGGTAGCCCTGAGGCTGTGGGTCGCCTGCTGCAACTACGGAGACACGTGCTCTTCTTGCAGTACGACACCGCTGTGAGGCACCTCATCAGGTGAGTGGAGAAAGGTAGAAGAGGTTGATATATGCCATCAGTGAGTAGGTTTAGAGAAGTGTAATGGAGTATGAGTGTTCCTAGCATAAGAACCAGACCATGGTCAAATACATTGTGTCAACAACTTTCAAACGCTTGAGCTTGATTTAGCTTAATCAGTTCAATGGGACCAATGGAAACCAAAAGTGAAAACACAAAGTATTTGATATGCTCTCTCTCTCGCGCTCTCTCTCTCTCTCAGAGAGGCGTTTCTCTCCTCTGGTAACATCGTAGCCTATCAGAGCGTGAGTGACAACATGGGACACGCCCTCCCTGCGCTGAGTGACAGCGTCAGAACCAATCACAGTTCTCTACTGTCTCTACCAGAGCCAATGGAGCCTCACAGCCCCCGGGTTTGTAATAAAGTTTACATTTCTAAAGCCCAGACACTGTTTGTGTTACTATCCAGAGTAAATGGGAAACACAGTATAGTTAATGCTACTTTTGATGGTTACCCACTGCTCGGGCAGGGTTGTACTCTTAGACAATTGTGAGGTCATCATGTATTTGTGCTCTCTAGGCTCAAAGGATGTACCCATGGAGAAGTTTTCTGGTGTGTCATGGATTGCACTCTGTAGACATTTGGGGCATCCCACCCATTGAGTACTGCATGCAGGTAGAGCTCTACTCTCCTTTATGATATTTCTTGTTTTTCTGTTCTTTCTAGCAAGTGATTTAGCAAATAGAGGCAACTAGAAATGATCATGATAGTGATTGTTTTATCTATTTTGGTTGAATGCATTGTATGCTGCTCTGGATAAGAGTATCTACGATGCTAAATGACTATATTGTGGGTGTTAATGGTCTTGTGCGGCTTGTAATCCAGCTGTGTCTGAGTGGGCTGGGTGACCGCAGCAGGATGGAGGCCAATGGAGCGATCCTGGGCGTGTCTCTACTAATGGAGGATGTCTTGAACAGCGGAGGGAGGGGGGCAGCACCGCTACGTCTCCATGACAACAAGGCGGGGGACTCACGTGGAAAGCCCGAGGAAGTATATTTACATACGTGTTAGAAGATCTTTTCTTTGGGGTGTGTTAAAATATATGGGTTACTAGGTACATAATTGCATTCAAAACACATGTAGGCCTAAACATGTATGTAACGTGTTTACCGCCAGAAAAAGCACCTTGTAAGCAATGCCGTGAACAGGTTTTTTGCACTGGCTGACAGTATTGTGTCTTAATACTAGGAGGATGGTAGCAGTATGGATGACAGTGTTGATGAAGAAGAGAAGGGGATCTCCTCTGGTCCCCTCCAGGACCCTCTTCAGGTGCTGTCTGTGTTGAAGGGGTTCCTGCTCCTAACCAAACAGCTGGAGGTGTTTAAGGAGAGCTGGGGAAGGCGACAGCTAGGGGTGGAACAGATCAATACCATGAAGATCCACAGGCACTTCTCAAGACTTTACAGGTTAGTTAGTATTGCCCATGAAAAAGTTTTTACTTGATGGAATATTCTGACATACCATGCAATACATTTTTCTTATATATTTCTTAATTCCATTATTTTACTTTTATATGTATGTGTATTGTTGGGAATTGTTAGATACTACTGCACTGTTGGAGCTAGGAACACAAGCATTTCGCTACACCCGCAATAACATCTGCTAAATATGTGACCAATAAAATGTGATTTGAATACATGGGGGGGGGGGCGGGTATATCAGGCTTTGTGAACAGTGATGGATAAACAACAGTGACATTAACAAACTTTCATACAGAATTGATTGTTCATTGTTCATCAAAATCAAGTCATTTTAATCCTGCCTGTGAGATGATGTGGTCTCATCGTTAATATGTAGCTCAGTGGGTCTCATGCTTCTACATTTCAGAGCAGACATCCAGTACCCAAGTATGAGAGCCCTGGCTCAACAGATGGGTAAAGAGAAGGACTTTGAGGCTCTGCTGTCTGACAGCCAGCCTCTACTGCCTCCTGCAGGAGCTTCCGAGGTTCACATCAAGACATTCCAAGTACTGTACTACTGCAGCACACCATGATAGCTCACTCACACACCTGACCTCTATTGGAATCTTTTAACGCGGTTTAGTCTGAACTAGAAGCACAAGCATTTTGCTACACTCGCAATAACATCTGCTAACCATGTGTATGTGACCAATCAAATTTGATTTAGTTTAGGTAGAGAGTAGATGTACACTGAGTGTACAAAACATTAAGAACACCTTCCTAATATTGAGTTGCGGCCCCCTATTTTACCCTCAGAACAGCCTCAATTTGTCAGGGCATGGACTCTACAAGGTGTCGAAAGTGTTCCATATCGAGGCTGGCCCATGTTGACTCCAATGCTTTCCACAGTTATGTCAAGTTGGCTGGACATCCTTTGGGTGGTCCCGTGTGGCTCAGTTGGTAGAGCATGGTGCTTGCAACGCCAGGGTTGTGGGTTTGATTCCCATTGGGGACCAGTATAAAAAAAGTATGAAAATGTATGAACTCACTACTGTAAGTCGCACTGGATAAGAGCGTTTGCTAAATGACTAAAATGTAAAAATGGGTGGTGGACCATTCTTGATACACACGGGAAACCGTTGAGTGTGAAAAACCCAGCAGCGTTGCAGTTCTTGACAAAAAACTGGTGCGCCTGGCACCTATTATCATACCCCGTTCAAAGGCACTTAAATCTTTTGTCTTGCTCATTCACTTTCTGAATGGCACACACACACACAATCCATGTCTCAATAGTCTCAAGGCTTAAAAATAATTATTTAACCTGTCTCCTCCCCTTCATCTACACTGATTGAAGTGGATTTAACAAGTGACATCAATAAGGGATCATAGCTTTCACCTGGATTCACCTGGTCAGTCTGTCATAGAAAGAGCAGGTATTCCTAATGTTTTGTACACTCGGTGTACGTGATCCAACTGTTAACTTGAGTGTTTTATCAAAATGTACACACATAATGTCTGATGGACATAAAAGGCACCGTATTCGTGGAACAATCCCTATACCGTAGTAGTCTGGGATCCAAACTGAATCCACGCTACGTTTCACTATCGTTTCACTTCACGAAATAAAGCCGTGATTCAGGTTGATTCTACCTTTTTGCCGTTCGCGCCATTGTCTGTGCCTAACCAAGTTTGTACCATGTTTGTGCTGCTACCATGTTGTGCTACTGCCATGTTGTGTTGCTACCATGTTGTGTTGCTGTCATGTTGTGTTGCTACCATGTTCTGTTGTCGTGTTGTTTTGCTGCCGTGTTGTGTTGTTGTCTTAGGTCTGTCTTTATGTAGTGTCGTGGTGTGTCTCTCTTGTCATGATGTGTGTTTTGTCCTACATTTTTACTTGGAATCCCAGCCCCTTTCCCCACAGGAGGCGTTTTGCCTCTTGGTAGGCCGTCATTGTAAATAATTATTTGTTCTTAATTAACTTCCCTAGTTAAATGGTCCCGTGTGGCTCAGTTGGTAGAGCATGGCGCTTGCAACGCCAGGGTTGTGGGTTCATTCCCCACGGGGGGACCAGGATGAATATGTATGAACTTTCCAATGTGTAAGTCGCTCTGGATAAGAGCGTCTGCTAAATGACTTAAATGTAAATGTTAAATAAAGGTTAAATAAAACATTTTTAAAGGTTGGAACCCAGACTAGTTGAGTAGTGCTACAGACTGAGGAATAGGTTATAAATTGTGTAATGAAGATGAGGATTAACATGAACATTGGTTTCTCTGTTGACTCTATGCATGGTGGCTCAATCAGTTTCTACGGACTGAGAAATAGGTTATATCTGTAATATGGTAAACAAGATGACGAGGAACATCTCTTTGAGTCTGTGCATGGTGTCTCAGTTGCTCAGGCTGCTGGAGAGTACAGAGTGTGATATGATCCGAGCGGTACAGAGGAGGATCACAAGAGAGCTGACCCTGGTGATTTCCGAGCGGGCACGCCAAGACACAGGCCTCCCCACAGGTACACCACTCACCTCTCAGGATGTCTCACGAAGACAGTAACCAATGTTGGATCTGGATTTCTGTTGTTGTTCTTTTAAAACATTTTAATATGTTTACATTTCTACATGTTACTGTTACATCATGAACAGGTTAAGCAGCTACGAGTGTGAGTCGAAAGATTCTAGCTGTAATGATTGTCTTATCACTGTTACGACTGTTCTCCAGAGTTGTGGAAGCAAGGCCCCATGAAGCACAGTCTGTCCCCAGAGAGACCTCAGTTAGTGGAGAGCTTCACCCAGCAGCTAATGGAGTGTGCTGAGCAGACGGAGGAGGGACAGGTGAGACACCCAACACAGAATGGATGGACAGGCATGACAATAGCCCTAAAACAGTTGGTAGCAGTCTGGTCCTTTTTCTCAGTAATAAAAAAAAATGGCAGTCGCAGGTTCATAGGTTCCAAGCACCGAGAACATGAGAAGAGTTTAATGACAATATATATGTTATACATCTCCTGCCAGCTGACCTTCCCCACGGCCCACCTCCAGCGGTGTCTGTCCACTCTGGGCCGTTCTGTGATGGAGCGAGAACGCAGCAGCTTCCTCCTCTACTCCCAGTTCTATGAACAGATCTTACGGCAGGAGAGCCAGCTTCTCTACCGCAGAGAACAGGTATCCTACTCTACTGTACTTCAGCAGTTCAGCGTATAAGATGCGCGTCAAGATATGCAATGCCTTTTTTCATTGGTAATACAGTATATGTGTGAACGACTGGGATTAGACCCTCTGGGAGATACCCCTAGTGTTCCGGTGTCAGGCAAGGTTAGTTATCAGGTGAGCAGGGTTCCAAACCCGTTTGATTCCGGGGCTTTATACCGTTCATTTGCTAAACAGCACACAAACGTATCGTTAAGTTCTTGCTTCTTGACTTCTCTCTGTACAATATTTGTCCTGCAGGATGTGAAGAACCTTGAGGCGTCCCAGTCCCAGGCCATCAACCCTTACAGCGAGGTCAGTGGGCTCTGTCGTGGGATGATGTTGCAGACCACAGCCCTGCGTACCCGGGTCACCCAATTGGAGGAGGAACAGAGAGGTCTGGAGCAGCAGATCAGCCTAAAATACAGACAACGCTATGACTCCCTGGTCCGACAACTTTTCTCCACCTGCATTCAGCTGAAGGTACGAAACGCTTTTAAAACCTATCTTTTTTTATCATAACGGTAACTATCTAAAGCCTGAAGGAATAATGCATTATGATGTTGTTAGAATCCATTTTAAGACTTGACATAAGCATGTATGAGCAACTTATAGTGTCTTAGTATCACCTCATAATGATCCTGACTAACTTTGATCCACAATAACGACACTGGTTAATTTGGAAAATACTTTGTGTTTGGTCGCATCGTACTTTTGACCACATCACTGACATGCTAAAAGCACCATAATGCACACCCTCTCGTCTTTTTACTTTATTGTTTACTTGCATGGATCACAGGCCAGGCTTGATGAGTACCACGTGCGAATGGACCAGGATGTTACTCAGCTGGTGAGCAAAGTGAGGAGAGAGGGAGTGGATAACATCATCAAGCTGAAGAAATTTGGCTCCACTAAAGGCAATGAAGCTCTTCTTACGACACAGTCGGAGGTGAGACGATTGGGCCCAAAGTTGTTTTCGAAGCAAGTGACTGAATTGTGACTCAGCTGTTTACATAATTATTGCATTCAGGACTAACAGCTATTCTCTTCCTTAATCTTTCTTCTTCTTCTCCTCCTTCAGAAGCAGGCACTCCATGACCTGAGCATGGAGAACAGTCTGCTGACTGGCCTGCTGTCTAAGGTGAAGGCACTGGGCCACTGGAGACAGGTGGTTGGACAGGGCAAGTTGCACCGTAGATTGCTCAACAGCCAGCAGGTACGGTTAGGAGGATTGGAAAGGAGTGTCCCCAAAATCACACAAGTGTATTGACTTGCAATGACCGTGACATGCAGGTTGTTTTATTATTTGACCGACTCATATGGATTGCACCAGAATGGCTGTGGCTTTTCATGTTTTTTTGCTGCCATTTTGTGCGATTGTGACTTGTGTTGTGTCTAGAGGGAGATGTCCTGTCAGAGGGAGGCACTGAGAATGAAGATGATGTCAGAGGAGGAAGTGATCGTACTGAAGCAGGAACTGGAAGTCACTCAGCGGGCCATGACACAGTGTCAGACGGAGTACAACCGCACCAAGAGACTGCTCACCAAACAGGTAGCTAGCTATATCCTCACCCTGAATCATTCACATGCATTTCTTTTTACAACATTACAGATAACAAGTGGAATTAATCTTGACATTTTCTTCTCATTTTATATAATTGTAAATAGTGTGATATTTTCTGTCATAGCTGATTTAATAACCAGATCTAAAGATATTTGCCTGTCTGGTCTGACAGTAGAGAGATTTTTATGCCCACAGAGCACAGAGCTCCATGAGGTGAGGCATCACTCTGCTCAGGAGGTCCAGAGCAGACAGGAGCTGGACAGCTACCACCTGCAGAGCCTGGAGCAGCTGAGAGAGGGCGTGGGGGACAGAGACAGACAGCTCCAAGACCTCAGGACTCATCTGGACAGGAGCAGCAGAGACAGACAGCTACTGAGACAACGCAGTGCCAAAGACATCAGACAGGTGACACTCGTTCTCATCCCTGCAGTACAAACACAATTGTTTGTGTGATAATATAAAATAATCTGTTTTAGTATTACTAAAACAGACATCATCCGGCTTGAAGGACCATAAAACAGAGATGGATAATAACTTAAGTTCCCAGACCTTTAAACAATTACATTGTATGTGTCCCGTAGGTATAAACTAGGGCCTTTCCTGGTCAGATTATATGGTCATGAAAAATCCCTGGCCCTGGGAATAATTTATCTAAATGTGTATATTCCCTGATGAAGGGAGCACATTTACCGTAAATTACAGACATAGCAAGTTTAGATCATTGGTGTAATGGTAATGGACATTAACCCAGGCACCCACTGTGGCTTTAGGTGAAGGGCCAGCTTCATCAGGAACGCAGCCTCAAACAGGAGGCTTTCCAGCGGGTGGACAAGCTGCAGAGCCAGGTGGAGGACGTTGAGACTGCTCTCTCCAGGTGTACCTCCACAGCAGGTAATGGCTAAGCTTCAGTGTGTTCCACTCACTCCCTTTCCATATAGCAGTAACTTACTATGGCAATGGTTCTCAGTCCTGGTTCTGGGGACCCAAAGGGGTGCACATTTTTGTTTTTGCCCTAGCACTACACACCTGATTCGAATCATCAACTCGTCATCAGGCTTTGATGATTTGAATCAGGTGTGTGGTGCAAGTGCAAAAACAAAAATGCACCCCTTTGGGTCCAGAGGACCAGGATTGAGAACCACTACGCTACGCAGTTCTAGAGTAGTGTGTGCCCAGTAACTTGCAGGTGTAGGGTATAAAACATAACACACTGTTTAATGAATAACTCACTATGCTGCAGCTAGCCATTGATTCAGCCTGTGCTCTCTCTCACAGGGCAACGCCAGACATCCTGTTACACTTTCCCTCACAACAGATCCAGCATCATAAATCCAGAACGCGCTGGCAAGAGGGATTCTACCACCCAGCTGGAGAGACCCAAAACAGTGAGTATCTCTTCTTGGCATATTACAGCCTTGTAACCAGTGAACTTTTGTGTTGCTTCGTTTCCCCAATAGAAATGTATCGTATGTGTTGTGTGTTTTGTCAGGACCCGTCTCGCCTGCGTATCCTCACCACGGAGGCCCTGCTACCAAACCTCACCGATGGAGGCCCAACCTCCTCCAGTCTCCTCACACACCTTCAGCAGCTGAGACTCAACCATCAGTAAAAACGATGCTGTTCCTGTAGAAAAATGTCAACCATGTTGTAGCAAGTAATGAAAACAAACGTTTATTGATGAAAATGATCTAGATGATACACAGTATGTGACGGACCTTTATACACCTGGGCCGCTAAAACAACAAAAACATTGTAAAACAGTGGTATGACACCTTGTTTAAAGCTATAACTTGGTGTGATCTCATTGTTGCAGATGCTACCATACAAATGTAGTAAGACAAACCAAATATAAAAGAGTTGAGACAGACCTACATAGGCCCAGTGTATCCAGGCTCAATACACACACACCTTTAAAAAGGTTATTGTAGAGGAAACAACCTTACATTGTATGGATAAATCAGGTTAAGAATGACTGTTAATCTCTTCACTCACATGCAGGGGGATTGTTTGTGTGACTTGAGCAGAAACATGGTTAGCCTGGTCTCAGATCTGTTTATGCTGTTTTGCCAACGCCTACAGTCATTGGAATTTAACCATCTGACTTGGCTAAAAAGCACAAACCTATCTGGGACCAGGCTATAATGTGGGGATGATCAATAGGTTAAATCATAGCATCCTCTGAACAGTCTAATATTTGTGGCATGTTCATCACATTAGAAACTACACCAGATAATAGAAGGAAATTAAAAAAGGGTTGCGTGGAAGAATACAAAAAAGAGTTCTGACAATACAAATAAAATATCACAAAACACACTCTTTTGATGCATATTTTGGAAGTTAACACACAAAAATGTTTCAAACTATCCATCTGGGGTGCTAATCATGTTTTCAACCATGCAAAATTTGCACCGGTCTTTTCCCCACAAAATGGAATACAACTGTAGAATAAACTGTACAGGGATTCAGAGAAGAACTTGAGGTCAAATAAAGAAATTGTCTTTTACTTTTTAACAGGATGCAAACTATGCCCTTAAGATCCAAGTCTGGCCCTCAATTTCTACAACAGAACCTTAGACCCATGAATTAAGGCTGGACTCCAATCCGATTACGCTTTGTCGACAATGTACCATTTAATTGAACCAATTTCTGCAGCGTTTACCAGGAATGCGAGCTCCGAACATAGCCTTTAAAAGCTGCATTGTCTACAACTCACGATCGGATTGAATCCCTGCCTTCATTTCTACAGCACAAGCTGACCGAATAATTAAATCTTGTTCTACACACTTCCAAATCCAAACAGATTTTCAACTAATACTCAAATCAGAGAAAAATAAAGTCAAACGATAGGTAGGTTATTGATAATTAGATCTATTGAGGACATGGAATTTAATGTGTCAGTACCAACACTGCCATAAAACACAATAATACTGAACGGTATATCAGTCCTGACTAACCCCACTCTATAACCATGACTTTAAAGTGACTGTTCCATGTGAGGACTGGTAGATTGGTGTATCTTTTTACACATGAGCCCGATTCACACTATAGAGCCGAACCAAAAACCAAGCAGAGCTGTACAGTTTGGGTGGAACCTGTAGTGTGAAGCAGGCAATACAGTACAAGTAATGGCCAGCACTTATTGATACAGCGTCTTGTCTACGTCCCAAATGGCACCCTATTCCCTTTATAGTGCACTACTTTTGACCAGATCCCTAAAATGGGCCCTTGTCAAAAGTAGGCACTATCTAGGGGAATAGGGTCTTATTTTGGAGGTAGGCATGTTTTACAAACCCTGAGACACAGCAGGCAACTTCTGAGCAGTGTCTACGTAGTGCCAAGAGGAAAATATAAAGATGAACACTAAAATGACAACTTATAGACAGGACCATGATTGATTATTAGTTGACACGATCAGTTTCAAACCTGATCAACTCTCATCCCCAGAAGCTACGGTATGCCCACGTTCCCTGACCTGCAGGATTCACTGGACTCAAACAGATCAATAACTAGTATTCACACAAATGGTTTTCACAGAAGTACCATTTCTCAAATTAGGAAAGTAGATAAGACAACCAAATCACCCTTCATTTAACCAGCCAACATTGTTGTCCGGTCTGATACTGGTTGCAGAGTTAAATAGCTACATAGTAAAATGTTCCACTCTGATAATGGCCTGTAGTGTGGACATTAAGTTTCCTCTGAATCTTAAAATTCAGATAAGGTAATGACATTATCTGCTAACTCAAACCACGATGACCCTAAATATATAAAACCGTGCACGACAATAACATGTTGTAAATCGCTCTAGCTGGGAGGCAATGAAAAATCTCTTTATTAAAGATCTTTGTCAGAACCCTCTTATGACCAGAAAGCAAGTGTTTATCATAAGGCTCCACTTTCTTTCGTTGTCAACGTGGCACAGTACTGACTTTGCTAGTTATTCATATAAAAATAAAGTAACATTTGTTTTATTTACACATTGACAAGAGTATGTAAAAGTTAATCTCTTCAGTACATTGGTAACAATATGAAATTACAAAGTGGCATTGAAAACGATTCAGGTTCTTTCTGTCAAGACTGGAAAAAAGCAGCATTTTGTATGTGCTTATTATGGAGCAGGGTTGGAGTCCATTTCAATTCAGTAAAAACTTCCTGAATGGACTGAAATGAAAATGGGCATAGTCCAAAATGGCAGCCTAATTCCTACATTTCAATTTAATAGTAATTTAGCAGACGATCTTGTCCAGAGCGACTTACAGGAGCAATTATGTGCCTTGCTCAAGGGCACATAGGCAGATTTTCCACCTAGTCGAACCAGCGACCTTTCAGTTACTGGCTCAATGCTCTTAACCGCTAGGCTACCTGCCGCTCTATATCTATGGCCCCTGGTCAAAAGTAGTGCACTATATAGGGAATAGACTGCCAATTCAGACATACCCATGGACTCCAACCCTGTTATAGGGCAACTCATAATACTGGCTTGAGGACTGAGCGCAGTGAGCGTCCCTCTTTGGTGAGCTCTCTGGTGAAGCACATGCAGGGCAGAGGGATTGCCTCGTCCCGACGGGTGATGGTGTTAAACTTGCACTTCTTCAGATGTTCGGCCATATTGGCGATGTTGGCAAACTTCCACTCGTTCACCGTACCGAAAGCCGTACTGAATCGCCACACCTGGTTCACGAAAGAGAGTAATTGAAATTCATTAGTTGTAATGAAGACGTTTATATGTGTAACATGGTATGCCTGCTTGCAACGCAAAGCCTTTAATCTAATTGATTACTGTGTTAATACAGGACAGCATGCATTCAGTGGTCAGGAAATAGGAGTGAATTCTAACTTGAGATCCCCATGCGCGTCTCAAACTGTCGTACAAAAATGAAATTTCCCATTGATCATAGATTTATGGGGAAATGCAAGAAAGTAAAATTCAATACAGATGTTAATGCACATGTTTAAAATGCAGTGAGCGACTAACCTTGTTTTGGATCTGCCACGAGGAAGACCCATCTGCCCGTCGTGTGTTCTCCCAGAGAAGCACCACCATGCCTCTGGACTTGAGTAAGCTGCCACACACATCCCTCATGGTCCGGGAGACCCTGGACAGCTGGCACAGGCTGAAGCCATCCAGGAAACTAGCCACATACTGTTGCACCTCGAAGGGCAGGGAGCTCAGGTGGTCGCAGGTGGAGCCGAACCGACAGGCATTCCTGGGGAGAGTTTTATCTCCGAACCGGGGAGGCATACCCGGCTGCACCCCGAACGAGCCCAGGTGTCTATCGTGGATGATCCTGGAGCCCTGCACGGAGGGACAGAAGCGTCTCTGGGAGTAGGTGCAGCCGTAGTAGGCCAGGGGACAGCGGTGCTCCAGCCAGCCGTTCAGCCCGGCGTGGATGTCCCCGTGAACGTTTTTGAAATGCGAGGAGAACTCATCTCTGCGGAACAGCTGTCCACACACAAAGGTGAACATGGTGCGCTGCTTGGTCTGGTAGCGGGCCACACACTCCAGCACCAGGTCCAGTCTGAGGGTGTGGAAGGGGCTGGGGTTGGAGAGCTGCGGGCTGGCGTGATCACAGGCCGACGCTGAGGCGATGTCCCCCACCATGGTGTTAGTGGCCAGTATTGCCGAGGGGAAGGAGAAGGTCTGGGTACCAAAGTCGACGCGATAACCGTCTACAAACCTGCTGTCTGAGATGCTGCGGCCCCCGGGGGAGTCCCCCAGACAGAAGAGCAGCGCTGCCGTGATCAGGTCGATCCCATGGAGCCCCAATGGATCGTCAGTTACCTCCAGGTCTGAGGTGTCCACTGACTTGTCCTCCATTTTAGCTCTGAACAAATAGGGATCAGACATCATAGCCCTGCGCCCGTTAAACGTAAACACACTCATCCCTCGGAGCACCTGGAGGTTCTGTAGTTTCCTCTCCAGCCACCTGTCTTCGATCTCTAAGGGCAGGTGCTGGAGCACGTTGTAGGGTTCCAGATTAGGGAGAGGCATGGGAAGAGGCAGGTGGATGGGTAGTGGTGGAGGGTGGGGCCCAGAGGGCTCCCGTGGTGCTACTATGTTAGGCATGGAGAGATAAGGCAGCACCGGCCTGAAGTCTGAAGACCTGTTGACTTCTGAGCGTCTGGGTGGAGATCTGCTCAGATCCATCCGCTCACGTCGTCTCAAGTGATTGTGGTCGTCTCCTGTATGGTGGAAGCCGTTACTGAGAGGAGGAGGACCCACCTCTGCTAGACCCATCATGCCGTCCTTCTCCACCTCCTCTGAAGACTTGATTCGTTCATTGAGCTCTATCCAGTAGCTCTCATCTCCCTGTCTGTCGGTTCCGACTCCACAGTCCACGGACACTCCGCCCACTGCTCCGAGCTCACAGTCCAACTGTGTGTCACTCTCCATCTCTACATTCTTCAAGTCATCATCACTGTTCTCTCCATTATGGAGAACCCCATTTCGCTCTGTTTTTCCCCCACTTATAATTCCATTGATCAAGTTGACGTCCTTTGCACTTCTGAGAACTTCCAGGGTTGCTGCTAAGTTCTTTTTGTGTACCGAAATATAGGACTCATCATCCATTTCAATCACTCCATTAGTCAAAGCAGCAGCCTCATCCATTTCAACCATTCCATTACTAACTGCAGTCTCTGGTACACTTGACACGACATCAGCCATCTTTTCATTTGTTTCCACAGCTGGTTTATTATATCCGTTATTTGACGTGTTGGTGGTGACTCTGAGGGACTCCAGTAGCATCCTCTGATCTTGGAGAGCCAGGGCCATGTCTAGCTGCTCCACCACTTCAACATTGCTCAGGTACTCATAGGACTTCCTGTCTGAATAGCTCACAGGCCAACGGTTCCACTCCATGGTGCAACACACCACACTGGCCGGGCACGTCTCTAGGTGTTCAGCCATTTTGAGCCGAGCAATAGTGAAAGGGCACCCGAAACCAGTGTTGAGGCAAGGCACTCTTTCAAACGGGCATAGTAAATGATGCTCCTCCACTTTGCAGGAGTGGAAGACGGCTCCACAGACGAGAGGGCAGCCAATGAGATCACAGGACACACCAGTCTCTGGGCGGATCATACACCTCCGGTTTACACACTTCATGCAGTGGGCATGGAGCGCCTCCATCTTTGTGGTGTTGATATTCTAGATTTAAAATGAGGAATGAGTGAAGTGGTCTGCCCTGAAATAATGAGAGAAAAAGTTTTAAAATCCTACCTTTTTTAGTAAAGATTTAGGTCTAATTAGATGTGAACAAATTCAAGTTGAACCACAGTCAGTTAATTAATAGAAAAAGCAACCAGGCCATGTCCCAGTTCCTAGAAACATCCTGTCTTGTTAAATTATCCCACTGACATAGTTCTAGGGCCAGCTCTCTACCTACCAAACATGTGGCAATGGAGTCCCGTGCCTTTAAAAGACCAGCATCACATTCTATAACTTAGCACCTGCTCCCATCTCAGTCTTTCTGTTTACTAAATCTTTAAGCTGCCACATGACATTTCACAACACTCTTCTTGGGTTACAGTACATGGTCACAACACACCAGTTCTAGAATCTAGCCTAAAGGACCATGACCTTTAACCCCTGGCTGAGGCTGTATGAAGCCAGGGAGGAAGAGAGAAGCCCAACTCTGTGGAAAATCTGTCTCCCTCCAGCAGGTGTTGTTGTTTCATGTTGTTTTGCCCACCAAGCAAGGAGTTTTTGTATGGAGGTTAACAGCTTATTTGCTACGTGAGCTTTATTTGACCAAATAGAAGTTTAGTAATCCTTAAGTCGTTATGAGTGTACTGATATAAGTAGGACAAGTAACATCGCGGCAACAGAGAAAAAACACTTTATATCAGAGCTCTCTGGAGATAGCTATGCATTTTCATGAAATGAGACTAGTAGCATAGCGTCTCTCTCCATTGAATACAGGCAGTTGATGTCACCAACCCTCATCAAATATTTTAAAAAGGATTACAATAATGAGATGTATCCACCAATTCGAAGAAAGGATGGGCGGGAGCTAGAAAGCCCACCGTGCCACTTTATGGACAATGACCCCTATTGTTAGGGCGGAGAGACATTTACACGGAGTGTACAAAACAATAAGAACACCTTCCTAATATTGAGTTGTACCTCCGCCCCTTTTCCCCTCAGAACAGCCTCAATTTCTCGTGGCATGGACTCCATAACGTGTCGAAAGTGTTCCACATGGATGCTGGCCCATGTTGACTCCAATGCTTCCCACAGTTGTGTCAAGTTGTCTGGATGTCCTTAGGGTGGTGGACCATTCTTGATATACACAGGAAACTGTTGAGCATGAAAACCCCAGCAGCGTTGCAGGTCTTGGTAGAGCATGGCACTTGCAACACCAGGGTTGTGGGTTCGATTCCCACGGGGGACCAGTACAAAAAAAGTATGAAAATGTATGAACTCACTACTGTAAGCCGCTCTAGATAAGAGCTTCTGCTAAATTACTCAAATGTAAAAATGGGTGGTGGGCCGTTCTTGATACACACAGGAAACTGTTGACAAAAACCCAGCAGCATTGTAGTTCTTGACACAAACTTGTGCGCCTGGCACCTACTATCATACCCTGTTCAAAGACACCTGAATCTTTGGTCTTGCCCATTCACTTTCTGACTGGCACACATACACAATCCATGTCTCAAGGCTTAAAAAGCCTTATTTAACCTGTCTCTTCCCCTTCATCTATACTGATTGAAGTGGATTTAATAAGTTACATCAAAGGATCATAGCTTTCACCTGGTCAGTCTGTATTGGAAAGAGCAGGTGTCCTTAAGGTTTTGTACACTCCGTGTATCTTGTTAGTATATCCATAATATTTTATGATACAGACGGTTCAGTGGCCTTACTGGCCTGCTCAAAGCTTGATGACAACAAAACCTGGTGACCTGTCTAAACAACTGTCAGCCAACCATGACAGTGTATGTAAGGGGAAACGTTACACTGCCGTTCTTGACTGGGCATGCCCGAGTTGTCTGGCTTCACAGGCCTCATGTCAGATTGCGCAAGATAAACAAAAACAAATGACTTGTAACTAGCTAACTAACACAAGTAACACCAAGTAGTAACACGCTAACTGGCTATTTAGATTAACACAATATTAAACACAGTTAAAGAGCCAGCTAACTAGTTATTTTTGCCACTGGCAAGTGTAATGTCCGGCCTACTTAAAGTGGTTAATTTTTTAAAACTCTATAACGTTAGGTTGCTAGCAACACCAACCAACTTTAGCTGTGCTGGCTAGCGGCTAACAAAACCCATATTGATTAACGGGTGAAAATGAGATGGAGGTTGGATCCGGCGGCTCTCCAAATGTCCCATTTTAGCCAGCCACTGAGCTAGCTAAAGTTAGCTTGGTAGCTAGCTATTTAACTAAAAAAACATGTCACAATACAACTTGGCTTACCCGTATTAAATAACGATACAGCAAATCGTTGATTTCCGAGTCTTGTCCTTATATTCGGCAGTAACACTAGCCACACACAATTAACAAAAAGTTCAGTAAGTAATGTTGTAGTAGCTAGCTAGTCAGCTACAAATATTCACGTCGTCTCTTCCGCCTCGAGTCACTATTGTGACTTCTGCTGTAAAATGCTAGCAAGCTCATCTGTGACTAGCTGCTAATATCTACAAGTGGCGCAAGTTGATTGCGTCATCATTCAGCGGACCCGGACCACAGCGAAGTTTGGCTAGAGATGTGCGCCTGAAATAGATGGGGAATACCCCAAGAATACTCAGCGAGCTACATCTCAAATAAATATGTTGTTTTAGACATTGAAAAGGTCAGAAATAGTTCAATTAAAGACAACAGCTCTTTGAAATACCTTTATTTTTTTCTTTACAAAAAACACTGAAAACCCATATGTTACAGACTGAGATGTTTTCAGTTTTATACCACATCTTCAAAATCCCTGATTTCTACACTGATATTTTATATACACCCAAAAGTACAGTAAATTCATGGTTTCCTCTTTCCTTATGCAACATTTTAATTTGTGGGGGTGCATGTGCATGCATGAAGTGAGTGTAGTGGTGACTGGAGAAGTGGGTATACTCAAAGTTTGCCAGAAATTTACCTAAAGGCCACAAGGTGAAGGAAAGGCGCCCTGTGTGAAAAATTCTATGAGAAATTGTGACATACACTGAATGGACTAATATGATAAATCCCATATTGGTCTTTAACAATCAGGCCAACCCAATCTGTACTGTGCAAGTAGGCTAATAGAAGGTTTTTGCTCTCAAAGTAAGTTTTTCAAAATAAAAAAACACAATTGGATGTTCTAAGTCCATAACAATGCTTAAACCACATCCAGAGACCCCTTTTTGAGGTTTGGGAAAAATCTAAGACATTTGTATTTTTGAGTGTAGTTATCCTTTTAATTCAAGTGAACAGGCACCTAGCACTGCTGCTTTGTTTGCTGTGTTTCTGTATGAGATGGAGTTGCAAAACAAATGGCCACTGGATTAATGCAAATAATCATGATATCATTCCGCCAGGTAGGCATTGGCTACTTTGTAGCTAGTTAACATTTAATTGGGAAGGTTTTTGGCAAAGACTTTTCATCTACCAGAAGATGTCTAGGCCTATCATTAGCGTCGCTCTATTTTTACTGTTCCTTAATTGTTTGAAATCATAGAAATGTGGAGGCAATTATTTTTATAAAGACTTCCTCATATGCATTCTCCTGTTCTATTGGTTTTCTTTCAACTTTCTTTCATTGTCTAGCAGCCAAAGGCATTATCCTAGTCATATTATCAACCCATGATAGTTGTTGCACCTTTAGATCTTGCCTCTTTAAAAATGTCTACCTGATATTTCCATCTCTGTCCATGAAACCCAGTGTGCATTTTAGAACAAAGTTTTCCAGCATATTCCATTTTGGAACATTAGTGTATATCCTACAGCCTTGAACACATTGCTGCGCCTAAAATATGAAGAAATAATAGTTTATCAACATTTTAAGCTAAACATTCTGATCTGTTCCATCAGCCTTATTAATTGATACAGCGTATACCTCCACTACACTACTTCAATACACATTGTGGGTATTAAGAAGTGAGTATACGCAATGCCCACTGAAAAATAAGTGTGTATACGGCGTATACTTGCATACACCCTCCACTACACCACTGCATGCATGCCTGTGCATGCTTGCATTTGTGTGTCTGCCTTTGTAGATCTATGTATGAATGCACCGTTTGACATCTGTTCTCATAGCTTGGACTATTGGTCTGCTCGGCTATCTTAGGAGGCTACCTCTGAGATGTGGTGTATATTGGACAGAGTGAGCTGAGCAGCCTCCTGTGCTGGGTAAGAGTGTCTGGTTCTCAGCCACAGCCTCCCGAACACTCCAGTGATCAGCAGTAGGACCACCAGCAGTCCTCCCAGGACAAACGTCTCCACCGAAAGCACACCTCCAGAGTCTGCAGGGCAAGAGATCGACAAGTCAGAGATGCAGGGATGTGTTCAGTTAGGGCACAATGTTAGCAAAACACAGAAGTAGGAAAATATTTTGAAATGGAAAACATAAATAAGCTGGGGTGCGTTCAATATTTTGGAACGTTTAGATAGAAATACAGTTGAAGTTGGAAGTTTACGTACACCTTAGCCAAATACATTTAAACTCAGTTTCACAATTCCTGACAGTTAATCCTAGTAAACTTCCCTGTCTTAGGTCAGTTAGGATCACCACTTTATTTTAATAATGTGAAATGTCAGAATAATAGTAAAGAATTATTTTTCAGCTTTTATTTCTTTCATCACATTCCCAGTGGGTCAGAAGTTTACATACACTCAATTAGTATTTGGTAGCATTGCCTTTAAATTGTTTAATTTGGGTCAAACGTTTCAGGTAGCCTTCCACAAGCTTCCCACAATAAGTTGGGTGAATTTTGGCCCATTCCTCCTGACAGAGCTGGTGTAACTGAGTCAGGTTTGTAGACCTCCTTGCTCGCACACGCTTTTTCAGTTCTGTCTACAAATTTTCTATAGGATTGAGGTCAGGGCTTTGTGATGGCCACTCCAATACCTTGACTTTGTTGTCCTTAAGCCCTTTTGACACAACTTTGGAAGTATGCTTGGGGTCATTGCCCATTTGGAAGACCCAAACTTCCGTACTTGTTTCTTCCAGCATCTTCACAAGGTCCTTTGCTGTTGTTCTGCGATTGATTTGCACTTTTCGCACCAAAGTACGTTCATCTCTAGGAGACAGAATGCGTCTCCTTCCTGAGCGGTATGACGGCTGCATGGTCCCATGGTGTTTATACTCGCCAAAACTATAGTTTGTTAACAAGATATTTGTGGAGTGGTTGAAAAACGAGTTTTAATGACTCCAACCTAAGTGTATGTAAACTTCCGATTTCAACTGTACACATGCATTTCAATCCAGGTCTGTCTCTGCCATGTAGAATAAGGAATCATCTTGGCTCTATCATGGCATTTCTATCTACAATGTTCAACAATATTTGGCTACTGAATTTGGCTCTGTTCTTATTGGACAAGCTCAGGTTAGCACCTCCCTGTTTCACTCTAATACAAAACTTTTGTCTCTGCTGAACACAACCCAGTACAGTATGTTGGTGCTAATAAATAAAGGGCCTTTATTGTGAGACTTACTCAGGCTGGGTTGGTCACTCTCAGGCAGACGTCGCCTGATTGGTCCATAAGATACTGTATGGGACATGGCAACATCTCTTCTCATCCGCCTGGAGCTATCCTCAACAGAACAGTTCTGTTACATGAAGGGTGAAATGTTAACGTACAACAAGCATTTGTATAGCTTAGTTAAAGTATTATCACAGCATTACTATCCTACTTCCTTTTCCTTTTACATTTTCCAAAATGATCACATTTCTTTAATTAATACCAGTTGAAATAATAGGACTGTGGAAAAAAAAGTGTTTTCCTTGTCTTTATTTGTGACAGCAGTAGGCCCTTGCTATATACTAGGGTTTGAACAAGCCAGTGACCATCATCAGAATGAAGAAAGGGGGAGGGATCACTCACAGGCTGACAGACCCCAGGTGTGTTGTGACAGATCTGAACATTGCAGTGGAGAAACACATCCTTGTAAGAGCTGCCCACGAACTTGAACATTTGTATCCTGAACATAGCCTCTGGCCCCTGTCCATTCTTCAGCACTGTCAACGTCTGTTCGTTTGACAACACGGGGCAGCTGAAACACACACACGAGAGAGAGCGAGAGAGAGAGCGAGAGAGAGCGAGAGAGAGAGAGCGAGAGAGAGAGAGAGCAGTCGGTGGATCGCATCAGTATCAGAGGCAGCATGTGCAACCGTTGAATAAGATATCATACATTTTAGAATGTGTTGCTTAAACAAATCCATTACAATCATTCCTGGTATGGTATACTAACATCTGAAACAAAAAATAATCTACAGTCGCTTGTTTACATTAAACATATGCCATGTAAGAGCAGAGCACTTTGTGACTGTGACATATCCATCTTCCATAATGGGGAAGTATTAGGATTCTGGGAAAAAGACAAGACAGATCCTCTAAAGTGTTTCCTTCTCAGATGTAGTAAACAGAAGTCCTTGTGCAAGTCATTGCTGTGCTGTTGCTAACAGTACAACATATGTCCTGGTTGTCAAGGACATGCACAGTTGTTGATCTGGGTCCTGGATCACGTGACGGGTCTGAAGTTGTTGTGTTACCCCCAACTCTTAAGTCTAAGCATTTCAGCAGCTCTTATTTCATATTTCAACAACGCCATTCCCAGAGGATTATGTGCTGGTGTCAAGTGTGGTTGAAAGTGTGACACTACAACAATATACAGGCCATTCGGAAAGTATTCAGATCCCTAGACTTTTTCCACATTTTGTTACATTACAGCCTTATTCTAAAATGAGGAAAAAATGTGGGTATTAAATTTAACATTTGCATACGCATTCAGACCCTTTACTCAGTACTTTGTTGAAGCACCTTTGGCAGCGATTACAGCCTCGAGTCTTCTTGGGTATGATGCTACAATCTTGGAGCACCTGTATTTGGGGAGTTTCTCCCATTCTTCTCTGCAGATCCTCTCAAGTTCTGCCAGGTTGGATGGGGAGTGTCGCTGCACAGCTATTTTCAGATCTCTCCAGAGATGTTCGATTGGGTTCAAGTCCGGGCTCTGGCTGGGCCACTCAAGCACATTCAGAGGCTTGTCCCGAAGCCACTCCTACGTTGTCTTGGCTGTGTACTTAGGATCGTTGTCCTGTTGGAAGGTGAACCTTCACCCCAGTCTGAGGTCCTGAGCGCTCTGGAGCAGGTTTTCATCAAGGAGCTCTCTGTACTTTGCTCCGTTCATCTTTTCCTCGACCCTGACTAGTCTCCCAGTCCCTGACGCTGAAAAACATCCCCACAGCATGATGCTGCCACCACTGTGCTTCACCGTAGGGATGGTGCAGGTTTCCACCAGACGTAATGCTTGGCTTTCAAGCCAAAGAGTACAATCTTGGTTTCATCAGACCAGAGAATGTTGTTTCTTATGGTCTGATGAAACCAAGATTGTACTTCCGTCTGGCCACTCTACCATAAAGGCCTGATTGGTGGAGTGCTGCAGAGATGGTTGTCCTTCTGGAAGGTTCTCCCATCTCCACAGAGGAACTCTGAAGCTCTGTCAGAGTGACCATTGGGTTCTTGGTCACCTACATGACCAAGGCCCTTCTCCCCGGTTGCTCAGTTTGGCCAGGCTCCAAACTTCTTCCATTTAAGAAGGATGGAGGCCACTGTGTTCTGGGGACCTTCAATGCTGCAGACATGTTTTGGTGCCCTTCCCCAGATCTGTGCCTGGACACATTCCTGTCTCAGAGCTCTACGGATAATTCAACCTCATGGCTTGGTTTTTGCTCTGACATGCACTGTCAACTGTGGGACCTTATATAGACTGGTGTGTGCCTTTTCAAATCATGTCCAATCAATTGAATTTACCACAGGTGGACTCCAATCAAGTTTGATCACATCTCAAGGATGATCAATGGAAACAGGTTGCACCTGAGCTCTATTTCGAGTCACATAGCAAAGGGTCTGAATACTTATGTAAAAAAAGGTATCTGTTTTTTCTAAAAACCTGTTTTTGCTTTGTCATTATGGGGTATTCTGTGTAGACTGATGAGGAAAACATTTAATTTAATCCATTTTAGAATAAGGCTGTAACGTAACAAAATGTGGAAAAAGGTATGCCATTTTTGAATTCTAATAAACAGAATGAAGAGCAATATGTGGTGATAGGGCTTATAATACACAGTGATATAAATGTTCCACTTTTCTTTTAAAATACCTGTCCTTAATGAAGGTGTACTGGATGTTGCTGTACGGGTCGTTGGTTGGGGTAGCCCAGCATCTCTCCACACGCAGCAAAAGATGAGCCGGTATCTAAGAGAGAGAGAGAGAGAGACAAACCGGGACTGTAGTCAGTGACTAATTGACACCCCCCCCCCCCTACGCACAGATAGAGGTGTCTCCGGCCTACACTGCACTCAGTAAATATTTTGACCAAGTCAGCAGGTCAACAGATGTGCAGATAAAGAGAGAGTAAACAACAGTGGGAACTAGGGTTTCTTGGAAGCCAAAGATGGAGCAACAGACAATCACATTGGATCAGGGCCAATATACTTGACATGTACCGTACGTCTATTGCCAGGGCCAAAGACTGGTCTTCAGCGCAACACTCACTAAAGGTGCTCAACTTTATCTATCAAGAGGGAGAAACGTCTCAACCACGGTAAGCAGACAGTTAAATTGGGCCTATTCTATTCTGCACAGTAAGTTACACCACATTGGTTGGTACTTCAGTTAACTAGCCTAACTAAATATCTGCTGGTCATGATCAGCTCTGATTTCATATTGCAACACCATTCCTAGAAGACTATGATGGTGTCAAGTGTGTTTGCAATGACAATAAGAAAACAAATCAGCATGGTCTCAGACTAGAAGTTACATAGTAAATGTAAATCCGGGACACTCAAATTAGTATGATATGTTAGGTATGGTTACATAAGACAGAAGGTTACCACCTTGCTAACGTTAGCCACAACATATTGTAATTCGTAACATCATATGTTTTGCAAATTCGTAACGTTGTACGAATTGTAATTTGCAACATATCATAAGAAATGGATGACAAACATCCACAAATGAATACATACCATGCAAAATGCAACATGTTGGTGCAACTATTTTGGTGTCCTGGATTTACGTTTACTATGTCACGTCTACCCCTGAGTCCAGGTTGGGAAACAATACAACAGATTTCAAACAGAATGAAATCATATGATGACCTTTACCATGAAAACTTTAACGTAGATGTTGTCATCCAGTGTCAGTGAGGGCACAGTGGTCCACTTGTCCTCAAAGTCCTTGTCTTTATATAGCAACATGGACACAGAGAAGTTCCCATCTTCTGTGTTCAGAGTGATCATCCTGGAGAGAACAGTTACAGTTACAGGTCCATTTTGCTTGGGTTACAGTTACAGGTCCAATTTGCTTGAGTTACAGTTACAAAATTCGATTAGAAGTGATTGGATTGATGTATTCTACAAACAGCAAGCACTACATAGAACATAAAGCGACCTCTTTTACATCAAATCAAATTTTAATGGTCAAATACACATATTTAGCAGATGTAATTGCGGGTGTAGCGAAATGCTTGTAGATCAGCTTATTTGGCCAGTTAAGACTCTGTGAATAATGTTAATGAAAGTTTAAACCATGTATTAATGAACTCGTAACGAAAATCCATAACCCTTTTTGAAGGCCATAAGTAGACATCTTACTTGACATCCACCCTGATCATGTTTTCCCCATTAGGTTGCTGGACCATGTAGTTTATTGGGTAGCGGCAGACAAACGTGATGTTTATGTAGTTCCTTGTGATGACATCCGAATCGTTGTTGCGTATGGTGTTAATGAACATAATATGTGTGTCATCCGATGCCTAGAAAGAGAAGTATGAATCGTTATTGTGGATGGTGCAACTTTGGAAGCAAGTCAATGAGTCACTTAGGAAGTAAAGTGCATTCGGAAAGTATTCAGACCCCTTGACTCTTCCCACGTTACATTACAGCCTTATTCTAAAATGGATCAAATGTTTTTCCTCAAACTACACACAATAATCTATAATGACAAAGTGAAAACAGGTTTTTAGAACTTTTTGCACATATAAAAAAATACAAAAATAAATTGAGCTCAGCTGCATCCTGTTTCCATTGATGAATCCTTGATGTTTCTACAACTTCATTGGAGTCCACCTGTGGTAAATTCAATTGATTGGACATGATTTGGAAAGGCACACACCTCTCTATATAAGGTTCCACAGTTGACAGCATCACTTCTGGAGGAAACCTGGCACCATTCCTACGGTGAAGCACGGTGGTGGCAGCATCATGCTGTGGGGATGTTTTTCAGCATCAGGGACTGGGAGACTAATCAGAATCGAGGGAAAGATGAATGGAGCAAAGTACAGAGAGCTCCTTGATGAACCTGCTCCAAAACCTACTCCAGAGCGCTCAGAATCTCAGATTGGGGTGAAGATTCACCTTCCAACAGGACAACGACCCTAAGCACACAGCCAAGACAACGCAGGAGTGGCTTCAGGACAAGTCTCTGAATGTCCTTGAGTGGCCCAGCCAGAGTCCAGGCTTAAACCTGATCGAACATCTCTGGAGAGACCTGAAAATAGCAGTGCAGCGACACTCCCCATCCAACCTGAGAGAGCTTGAGAGTATCTGTAGAGAAGAATGGGAGAAACTCCCCAAATACAGGTGTGCCAAGCTTGTAGCATCATACCCAAGAAGACTTGAGGCTGTAATCACTGCCAAAGGTGCTTCAACAAAGTACTGAGTAAAGGGTCTGAATATTTATGTCCAGTTCCTTTCAAAAGTACTCATCCCCTTGGCATTTTTCCTATTTTGTTGAATTACAACCTGTAATTTAAATGGATTTTTATTTGTTTTTCATGTAATGGACATGCACAAAATTGTCCAAATTGGTGAAGTGATTAAATAAAAAAAGGAAAAGTGGTGTGTAAATATGTATTCACCCCTGTTGCTATGAAGCCCCTAAATAAGATCTGGTGCAACCAATTACATTCAGAAGTCAAATAATTAGTTAAAGTCCACCTGTGTGCAATCTAAGTGTCACATGATCTCAGCACACAGTTGAAGTTGGAAGTTTACATACATTTTGGCCAAATACATTTAATCTCAGTTTTTCACAATTCCTGACATTTAATCCTAGTAACTTTCCCTGTTTTGGGGTCAGTTAGGATCACCACTTTGTTTTAAGAATGTGAAATGTCAGAATAATAGTTGAGAGAATGATTTATTTCAGCTTTTATTTCTTTCATCACATTCCCAGAGGGTCAGAAGTTTACATACATACATTATTATTTGGTAGCATTGCCTTGAAATTGTTTAACTTGAGTCAAACGTTTCGGGTAGCCTTCCACAAGCTTCCCACAATAAGTTGGGTGAATTTTGGCCCATTCCTCCTGACAGAGCTGGTGTAACTGAGTCAGGATGGCCAGTCTCCTTGCTCAGTTCTGTCCACAAATTTTCTATAGGAATTTAGGTCAGGGCTTTGTGATGGCGACTCCAATACCTTGACTTTGTTATCCTTAAGCCATTTTGCCACAACTTTGGAAGTATGCTTGGGGTCATTGTCCATTTGGAAGACCCATTTGCGATCAAGCTTTAACTTCCTGACTGATGTCTTTTCGATGTCGCTTCAATATATCCACATAATTTTCCATCCTCATGATGCCATCTATTTTGTGAAGTGCACCAGACCCTCCTGCAGCAAAGCACCCCCACAACACGATGCTGCCATCCCCGTGCTTCATGGTTGGCATGGTGTTCTTCAGCTTGCAAGCCTCCCCCTTTTTCCTCCAAACATAACGATGGTTCTATTTTTGTTTCATCAGAGGACATTTCTCCAAAAAGTACGATCTTTGTCCCCATGTGCAGTTGCAAACCGTAGTCTGGCTTTTTTATGGCGGTTTTGGAGCAGTGGCTTCTTCCTAGTTGAGCGGCCTTACAGGTTATGTCGATATAGGACTCGTTTTACTGTGGATATAGATACTTTTGTACCTGTTTCCTCCAGCCTCTTCACAAGGTCCTTTGCTGTTGTTCTGGGATTGATTTGCACTTTTCACACCAAAGTACCTTCATCTCTATGAGACAGAACGTCTCCTTCCTGAGAGGTATGATGGCTGCATGGTCCCATGGTGTTTATACTTGCGTACTATTGTTTGTACAGATGAACGTGGTACTTTCAGGCATTCAGAAATTGCTCCCAAGGATGAACCAGACTTGTGGAGGTTTACAATAAAATAAAATAAATCTGTCTGTAAACAATTGTTGGAAAAATTACTTGTGTCATGCACTAAGTAGATGTCCTCACCGACTTGCCAAAACTATAGTTTGTTAACAAGAAATTTGTGGAGTGGTTGAAAAATTTGTTTTAATGACTCCAACCTAAGTGTATGTAAACTTCCGACTTCAACTGTATATACACCTGTTCTGAAGGGCCCCAGATTCTGCAACACCCCTAAGCAAGGGGCACCACCAAGCAAGCGGCACCATGAAGACCAAGGAGCTCTCCAAACAGGTCAGGGACAAAGTTGTGAAGTACAGATCAGGGTTGGGTTATAAAAAAAAGATCAAAAACTTTGAACATCCCACAGAGCACCATTCAATCCATTATTAAAAATTGGAAAGAATATGGCACCCCAAAAAACCTGCCAAGAGAAGGCCGCCCACCAAAATTCACAGACCAGGCAAGGAGGGCATTAATCAGAGAGGCAACAAAGAGACCAAAGATAACCCTGAAGGAGCTGCAAAGCTCCACAGCGAAGATTGGAGTATCTGACCTTAGGACCACTTGAAGCCGTACACGCCACAGAACTGGGCTTAATGGAAGAGTGGCCAGAAAAAAAGCCATTGCTTAAAGAAGAAAATAAGCAAACACGTTTGGTGTTTGCCAAAAGGCATGTGGGAGACTCCCCAAACATATGGAAGAAGGTACTCTGGTCAGATGAGATTAAAATCTATCTTTTTGGCCATCATGGAAAATGCTAAGTCTGGTGCAAACCCAACACCTCTCATCACCCCGAGAACACCATTCCCACAGTGAAGCATGGTAGTGGCAGCATCATGCTGTGGGTATGTTTTTCATCGGCAGGGACTAGGAAACTGGTCAGAATTGAATACAGGGAAATACAGGAAAATTCTTGAGGGAAACCTGTTTCAGTCTTCCAGAGATTTGAGACTGGGACAGAGGTTCACCTTCCAGCAGGACAATGACCCCAAGCACACTGCTAAAGAAACACTTGAGTGGTTTAAGGGGAAACATTTAAATGTCTTGGAATGGCCTAGTCAAAGCCCAGACCTCAATCCAATTGAGAATCTATGGTATGACTTAAAGATTGCTGTACACCAGCGGAACCCATCCAACTTGAAGGAGCTGGAGCAGTTTTGCCTTGAAGAATGGGAAAAAATCCCAGTGGCTAGATGTGCAAAGCTTATAGAGACATACCCCAAGAGACTTGCAGCTGTAATTGCTGCAAAAGGTGGCTCTATTGACTTTGGGGTGGTGAATAGTTATGCACGCTCAATTTCTGTTTTTTTTGTCTTATTTCTTTATTTGTTTCACAATAAAAAATATTTTGAATCTTCAAAGTGGTAGGCATGTTGTGTAAATCAAATGATACAAACACCCCAAAAATCTATTTTAATTCCAGGTTGTAAGGCAACAAAATAGGAAAAATGCCAAGGGGTGTGAATACTTCCGCAAGCCACTGTAAATGTGATTTTTCAGTTTTTTTATTTGTAATAAATTTGCAAACATTTCTAAAAACCTGTTTTTGCTTCGTCTTTATTGGGTATTGTGTGTAGAATGATGCGATGTTTTACATTTTTTATACATTTTAGAATAAGGCTATAATGTAACAAAATGTGGAAAAAGTAAAGGAGTCTGAATACTTTCCAAATGCACTGTAACTGCAGATTGATAACCATGAAAGGGTGAGCTAGCACACGCTACACGTCACAAACCCTGCTACATTCACCAAAAGTTACCCCTCTTCAGCAAACTCTTTCCTTCATTTCCTGTGACATACTGTTAACATAAATATCACATTGAGTAGCTGGCCAGCCCATGCAAGATTTGGTTCTGGGTTCCAAGATGACTCTTTCCCCAACCAGAGCACCTACGTACAGTAGGCAGCAGCACTGTCATTTTCTGTCACTATAGAATGTGTGAGTAATACAATTCAAATGTTTAGTAGAAGACTACTGACGTAGGCAGAAACCATAAAGAGGGGTTGGATGAAAAGGTTGTGACCGGGTTGTGTCCGGATCCCTGTTGAGAGCAACTGGAGGACTGGTCCCATGGCCATTGAGAAGGCCCCTTGCCCCATGGCCCCTTGCCCCTACTGTCCAGTACTGTTTTATTACCCCAGGGTAAATACACAGGGCCTACTGTCTGACCCACAGAGGCTGCGTCTTAAATAGCAGCCTATTCCCTATATAGTGCACTGACGTCTTCATTATTCTGTAGGAATAATGCTCTGTTCACTGACTTTGGGTTCTTATGAATGGTTAATTAACAAACTCATGCAATTTGACAGAGAGACCACAATGATTATGGCAATGGGGGACAAAATCTTCAAGTCCAATTTATTTTGGAGATTCATTACATTCCCACTTGCTATTCTCTCCGGTCCTGTCTGTGGGGTTCAAGAGGTTTAAGAGGGTCTACTTCTACCTCTCAAGGTGAAAGGAGGAGTGTTTGCTAACTGTGGCATTCCCTTCTTTTCCCAACAGTGTCTAATCCCAGATGCAAAGCGGACTTACTACTTTCACTAGGGCTGGTATGCTGAAGCAAAAGCCTTGTAAAACCTCAGAGGGTAGAGAGGGGGGGAGCCCCCCCCCCCCCCCCACACACACACACCCACAAAGCTGTGTTAACCTTTTGCTTGCTTTACAAGAAATGCCTCTGTGCATTCTAAGCAAGTGTTTCAATGACACTCATGGTCTTGAGTACAGATTTATACCACGCCAAAGTTAAAATTGTCCTCGGAGCTGTGCTCCTGCCACCACTGTATGAGACGCGGCTGGCAGGTAGTATAAAAGGGATGACTACAAAGTGGGCCAATGAATTATAGCCTGGCTATTCAGCAGGCCTGAAAACACGCTCATTTCCATGTCAATCCTGATAATTTAGAGCTCCCACCCACTCCTCGCTGTTTTGAATAAAGTCAGTGGCTCTTAGAAGGGCAAAGGAACAACACTCCCATTTTCTTTTAAATATAGGCTACTTATCCCTCCCATCTCTCTCTCTCTCTGTCTGGGTCTCTCCCTCACGCTTTTTACAGATTATGGGATCATTTCATTGCAGGAAACTGATAGCAGAGGTCCATGTACATAACTTATAAAGGAAAAGAGGTGTGATTCATGCTAGTTATTTTGAGCATTGCGTGTATCCAAACTCCCATTTAGCGCACCCAATTAAAGGGATACTTCGGGATTGTAGCGCAGTGACTGGAAGTCTATAGGTATATACTAGCATGCTAGCAGATACACATAGACTTCCAGTCATTGCGCTAACGCTAGTTAGCATTGGCTTGCGAAACTACCTCTAACTTCCTCCATACTGGACACAGAGACATAAAAAGTCCTTTTTCTGGCACAAACCAGTGCAGGGAAGTTCTACAATACTACACCAGACGTCAGGCCAGAGCTCAGTATAACAGAGGTGCATCGTAAAATTAGATAATTTACTGTGATGGGGATTTTATGTGGCTGGTAAAAGAGATCCAAACTGTAGTTTGTCTCCATGTTACTGGTGCTTATGTTTTTCTTCTTTGTCAGGGTTGCTCTGAACGATAAAGGTTACTACTTTGTTTACTTTACCGATTTAAATCCATCATAGTTGGCGTAGACAAGTAAATCTTAAATCTCCCAAAGCAATCATCAGAGAATGGCAATGAAACTCCCTCTAATATATGAAAGGGCCTTTCTAGGGGTGGAAAAGCTCAAAGTCTTACCATGATCGTCCCACAGTCAGAGAGATTAGTCTTGATGCTGAAGACATAGTCATCTCCAATCTCAACACCACGGCACTCTGGGTCATTTAGGTGCAAATCCCAGACCTAAGAAAGAGAGGGACTTCACTAGAGAGCTACGGTTGACCCACCTGACAGCCTTAATATTAAAATGTCGATTTGGTTCTTGTTGTGGAAATGACTAGGGAACACAACAACACAACACAGCACAGCGGCAGTGATTTATTAGTTCAAACTTCACAGTGAGTTAATGGTAGGTAAGCTGTAATATCAAGAAACACTAATTCTGGTTGACACTGAACTTACATAAATGGGTGGCAATTTATTGAGGAAGAAGGCACTGGGAATGACTACCTCCATCTGGTCATTGGTGCAGAGGACAGTTTCATTGAGCTCTAGAAGAGAAGAAGGGGTCAGCGGGACAACGCTTAACAAACCCTGTCCCCCTGACCCTGACATGATATCAGATCATATGAAATATGTTATGAATTTTTAAATGTAATGCATTGTTATTCCATTTTTGCAAGTATGCAGTTATTTATAAAATATATTTATCCCAGTTATTATGTAGGGCAGTTGTGGCATCAGTATGGTCACAGAAAAAATTACAACTACAGATTCCATTCTCCGATATGTTCCATCCCAGACTCCAAACCGTTTCCCCAGTTAAAACATTATTCTGGGCTCCTCCTCTAATATATGTGGTCTCTAGATTTCAACAGGTGCTTATTGTTTAACAAGAGCAATCAACATTAAGACCACATCAAGAAACAGACCCCCCCCCCCCAAAAAAAACACATTACATCAAGTTATGGACTTAAATTAATGATATATACCCATTGATTCTTGAAGAATATAACTTATAAATGCCTAATGGACCTAAGTTCGATTGTCATACCGCATCAGAACCCAACATATAAGCTTGTTTAACTCCAATGTTTGTAAACAATGTAAATGTGAATAAAACACGGTGTCGCCTCAAAACGTGTTTAAAACTATAATTTTGAGAGCATGAATGATCAGTTTTTGCATCCATATCTCCGTCTATGAATTTGAGAGTGGGTACATTTCTCCAGGCCCATCCCTCAGCTTTTTACCAAAACAGAGGCGGGGTGTCGCTTTGTTATTGTTTCAGTTAAGGATTCTAGATGTAAACTTGAGATTTGCCTACGAATAGGGTTGCAAAACTCCTAAAATGTTTCCCAAAATTCCCTGTTTTTTCAAAAATCCTGGTTGAAGAAATTCCAGCTTGGAGGTTACTATCAACTTATTCCCTGCTGATTACAGAAATCTTGCAACTGGGGTTTCTGAGAAGAAAAACCCCAGTGGATTTGAGGGATTTTTGCAATCCTGCTCATGAAGTAGTTGAACTGAACTCACCCTCCTCCTCAGGCTCCAGATACACAGCAGAGGTGACTGTCCTCACAGTGAGCAGGAGCCAGGCTAACACCAAACTGGCAGGTGTCATCTTCAAAGGGACTCGTGCTCTCTCTGGCTTCTCTACGGTCAGATACTCCAAACCTCAGACTACTGTCTTCTTGGCCCTTTCCCACAGATCTGTGAATCTTCTAACCTATTCACCAAAGTGTAGCTGTCAGGTTCAGACGTAGTGCCCACTCTCAGTGCAGTCCTCCAAACACAGCTCTAATGAACTAGGACCGAGAACCAGCCTCCCTCCCTCTCTTTCTCCAGACCTTAAAACACTAGCCTGAATGATGTCCCCACCAACAATGAGATTCCACACATGAATAGGGGGAGCCGAGGGGAGTCCAAGGTAACACACATAGATTTGCATCCCAAATGGCACCCTATTCCCTATATAGTGCACTACTATGGGCTCTGGTCAAAAGTAGTGCACTATGTAGGGAAACGGGAGCCATTGGGGACGTCGCCATACTACTGGGCCGTAGCCGGCGATGCCCTCTTCGTAAACATTGCACTGCGCAACTACATCGTCTTACTACGCACATCAACAAGCAAACTCATTAACATGTCAACAGAGACAATATGACAGGGGTGGTACTGCTTTTTTATCTGCTGTCTTTTGTCCATGCATTTTTTTAAAGGCCATGGGGAAATCTTTACTGCTGCGTGGACCCCAGGCAATGGCTTTGTCCCAAATGGCACCCTATTCCCTATTTAGTGCACTACTTTTGACCAGGGCCCATAGGGAATAGGGTGCCATTTGGGATGCAACCAGTGAGAGGAAAAGAAGGTCTGCTGATGAGTCAAGGGCAGTTCACTGACACTGCCAATGGTCTAATTCTGTGTGTGTGTGCGCGCGTTCGTGTGTGTGTGTGTGTGTGTGTGTGTGTGTGTGTGTGTGTGTGTGTGTGTGTGTGTGTGTGTGAGTGAGTGTGTGAGGCTGTAACAGACAAGGAGCACCACAAAGGAAGAAGCTAGAAAGCTAGAACATGAGGAACATTTGATGAAAATCATTTGGAATTTTTACAAGTTGACTTCACAGGCAAAGTTTTACGGACATGGAATCATGTGCTTTTCTCTCTCTTGCAAATAAGACTAGCTGAACAGTCAGACTGCGACTGTCTGTCATTATCCCACCAGAAAACCAGCTTCAGTTGATCCTCTCAACGGAAGAGATTCCCGCAAAACGTACAAAATCCACTCGTGCTGTAAAAGACAACCGCTTCCTTCCTCCCTGCAAACTTTTTACAGCATGGACATTAACAACCGTGGCTGAGTTTGACATGCCTTATAAGCCAAAAGAAGCAGATTCAAAACAGATTCAAAACAACTGTCCTTTGTCAGCCTTTTATTCTTTAAAAAGGGATGGAATACCTCAACCAATCACCAAAGTGATTACATCATCTGGAATGTTTTCCCCTCATCAGAATATCAACATTTGGAGAAGGAGCATGTTTGATGTCTATTAACATAATATACGACCTACTGTTAGATGCATTGTGGGTAGTGGGGAATACAGAGGTAAAACAACACGATATTTCAGTGAAACCTAGTCAAATGGAATCATAAAAGGAGCTACTCATCCGAATTATGTGGAATCGGAGTGTGTTGCAGGGAGACATATATATATATACACCCATTAAAAACCTCACAGTTTTCCAATCTGTGGCAACAAGTGAACTAAATACACTGTACCAGACAGAGAGATCTAACAAGACCATTACACTGCCACTTCACATAGTTTAAAAGACACAAAGTGATATTTGGTACTTTACTTACAGGCTTCCTTTTTCTATGTCTTCTCTTTAATCCCTATAAACTATGTGATGCCATTGGAACAGCTACGTAAAAAGTGGAATATGCTAAACAAACGATTCCATTGTGTCTTACGTGTAATATCACTGTTCGTCTACTATTAACACTGTGTGCTGGATGCAGTGTGCGCTTATCTTTGAGCCTGCTTAGCTTTGAGCCTGCTTTATCTGTACGACGGCCTCGTCTGTGGCTCTAGCCCCTGATGGGGTTCGGATTAGTATTGTAGTGGCTTGGTGGACAGGCATCAGCTTCACTCCAGGGCCAGGTGTGGTAGTGGCATGGTTTACTCCAGGGCCTCGTTGTCCTCGGTGAAGAGATCAGCCAGATCAGCCACCATCAGGACTGCAGCCTCCGAGTGCTTCATGGCAGTCGCACTGTGGCTGCTGTGGTGGTATGACAACATTTACAATGTTCAGAACTAACGGAGTCGCATTGCAACTGTGACTGTGATGTCTGAACAACAATGTTTCAAATCAAAACTAGCTATACGACTGGGGTCACTTAGAAATGTCCTTGTTTTTGAAAGAAAAGCAAATTTTTTGTCGATTAAAATAACATAAAATTGATCAGAAATACAGTATAGACATTGTTAATGTTGTAAATGACCATTGTAGCTGGAAACGGCAGATTTTTTTATGGAATATCTACATAGGCGTACAGAGGCCCATTATCAGCAACCATCACTCTTGTGTTCCAACGGCACGTTTGTGTTAGCTAATCCAAGTTTATAATTTTAAAAAGGCTAATTGATCATTAGAAAACTCTTTTGCAATTATGCTGAAAACTGTCTCAACGTCAACAGTGAAGAGGCAACTCCGGGATGCTGGCCTTCTAGGCAGAGTTGCAAAGAAAATGCCATATCTCAGACTGGCCAATAAAAAGAAAAGATTAAAATGGGCAAAAGAACACTGGACAGAGTAGCTCTGCCTAGAAGGCCAGCATCCCGGAGTCGCCTCTTCACTGCTGACGTTGAGACTGGTGTTTTGCGGGTACTATTTAATGAAGCTGCCAGTTGAGGACTTGTTTCTCAAACTAGACACTCTAATGTACTTGTTCTCTTGCTCAGTTGTGCACCGGGGCCTCCCACTCCTCTTTCTATTCTGGTTAGAACCAGTTTGCGCTGTTCTGTGATGGGAGTAGTACATAGCGTTGTACGAGATCTTCAGTTTCTTGGCAATTTCTCGCACGCAACAGCCTTCATTTCTCAGAACAGGAATAGAGTTCCAGAAGACAGAATTTTGACCCTGTAATCGAACCCACAAATGCTGATGCTCCAGATACTCAACTAGTGTCAGCGATCAGCGAACACTGCCTCATTGCCTGTATCCGCTATGGGTGCACGGTCAAACGACCACCCCTCATCACTGTCAAACGCTCCCTAAAACACTTCTGCGAGCAGGCCTTTCTAATCGACCTGGCCCGTGTATCCTGGAAGGATATCGACCTCATCCCGTCAGTCGAGGATGCCTGGTCATTCTTTAAAAGTAATTTCCTCACCATCTTAGATAAGCATGCCCCATTCAAAAAATGCAGAACTAAGAACAGATATAGCCCTTGGTTCACTCCAGACCTGACTGCCCTTGACCAGCACAAAAACATCCTGTGGCGGACTGCAATAGCATCGAATAGTCCCCACGATATGCAACTGTTCAGGGAAGTCAGGAACCAATACATGCAGTCAGTCAGGAAAGCAAAGGCTAGCTTTTTCAAGCAGAAATTCACATCCTGTAGCTCTAACTCCAAAAAGTTTTGGGACACTGTAAAGTCCATGGAGAACAAGAGCACCTCCTCCCAGCTGCCCACTGCACTGAGGCTAGGTAACACGGTCACAACTGATAAATCCATGATAATCGAACATTTCAATAAGCATTTCTCAACAGCTGGCCATGCCTTCCTCCTGGCTACTCCAACCCCGGCCAACAGCTCCGCCTCTCCCGCAACTACTCGCCCAAGCCTCCGCAGCTTCTCCTTCAGCCAAATCCAGACAGCAGATGTTCTGAAAGAGTTGCAAAACCTGGACCCGTACAAATCAGCTGGGCTAGACAATCTGGACCCTCTCTTTCTAAAACTATCCGCCGCCATTGTTGCAACTCCAATTACCACCCTGTTTAACCTCTCTTTCGCACCGTCCGAGATCCCTAAAGATTGGAAAGCTGCCGCGGTCATCCCCCTCTTTAAAGGGGTGACACCCTAGACCCAAACTGTTACAGACCTATATCCATCCTACCCTGCCTATCTAAAGTCTTTGAAAGCCAAGTTAATAAACAGATCACTGACCATTTCGAATCCCACCGTACCTTCTCCGCTGTGCAATCCGGCTTCCGAGCCGGTCACGGGTGCACCTCAGCCACGCTCAAGGTACTAAACGATATCATAACCGCCATCGATAAAAGACAGTACTGTGCAGCCGTCTTCATCGACCTGGCCAAGGGTTTTGACTCTGTCAATCACGTATTCTTATCGGCAGACTCAATAGCCTTGGTTTTTCTAATGACTGCTTCGCCTGGTTCACCAACTACTTTGCAGACAGATCAGTGTGTCAAATCGGAGGGCAAGTTGTCCGGTCCTCTGGCAGTCTCTATGGGGGTACCACAGGGTTCAATTCTCGGGCAGACTCTTTTCTCTGTATATATCAATGATGTCGCTCTTGCTGCGGGCGATTCCCTGATCCACCTCTACGCAGACGACACCATTCTGTATACTTCTGGCCCTTCCTTGGACACTGTGCTAACTAACCTCCAAACGAGCTTCAATGCCATACAACACTCCTTCCTGGGCCTCCAACTGCTCTTAAACGCTAGTAAAACCAAATGCATGCTTTTCAACTGTTCGCTGCCCGCACCCGCCTGCCCGACTAGCATCACCACCCTGGACGGTTCCGACCTAGAATATGTGGACAACTATAAATACCTAGGTGTCTGGCTAGACTGTAAACTTTAACTCTGGAAGGAGTCCAGACTCATATTAAACATCTCCAATCCAAAATCAAATCTAGAATCGGCTTTCTATTTCGCAACAAAGCCTCCTTCACTCACTCCGCCAAACTTACCCTAGTAAAACTGACTATCCTACCGATCCTCGACTTCGGCGATGTCATCTACAAAATAGCTTCCAACACTCTACTCAGCAAACTGGATGCAGTCTATCACAGTGCCATCCGTTTTGTTACCAAATCACTTTAATACCACCCACCACTGCGACCTGTATGCTCTAGTCGGCTGGCCCTCGCTCCATATTCGTCGCCAGACCAACTGGCTCCAGGTCATCTATAAGTCTATGCTAGGTAAAGCTCCGCCCTTATCTCAGTTCACTGGTCACGATAACAACACCCACCCGTAGCACACGTTCCAGCAGGTATATTCTCACTGATCATCCCCAAAGCCAACACCTCATTTGGCCGCCTTTCCTTCCAGTTCTCTGCTGCCAGTGACTGGAACGAATTGCAAAAATCGCTGAAGTTGGAGACTTTTATTTCCCTCACCAACTTTAAACATCAACTATCTGAGCAGCTAACCGATCGCTGCAGCTGTACATAGTCCATCTGTAAATAGCCCACCCAATTTACCTAACTCATCCCCTTACTGTTTTTGTTTCATTTACTTTTCCACTCTTTTGCACACCAGTATCTCTACTTGTACATCATCATCTGCTCATTTATCACTCCAGTGTTAATCTGCTAAATTGTAATTATTCGCTCCTATGGCCTATTTATTGCCTACCTCCTCATGCCTTTTGCACACACTGTATATAGACTTTCTTTTTTCTACTGTGTCATTGACTTGTATATTGTGTTATTGGCTTGTTTATTGTTTACTCCATGTGTAACTCTGTGTTGTTGTCTGTGTCACACTGCTTTGCTTTATCTTGGCCAGGTCGCAGTTGCAAATGAGAACTTGTTCTCAACTAGCCTACCTGGTTAAATAAAGGTGAAATATATATATATTTTTAAATAGTCTAAAGAAGGCCAGTTTTATTGCTTCTTTAAATCAGTACAACAGTTTCCAGCTGTGCTAACATAATTGCAAGCGTTTTCTAATGATCAATTAGCCTTTTAAAATGATAAACTTGGATTAGCTAACACAACGTGCCATTGGAACACAGGAGGGATGTTTGCTGATAATGGGCCTCTGTACGCCTATGTAGATATTCCATTCAAAATCTGCCGTTTCCAGCTAAAATAGTCATTTACAACATTAACAATGTCTACACTGTATTTCTGATCAATTTGATGTTATTTTAATGGACAGAAAAAAATGCTTTTCTTTCAAAAACAAGGACATTTCTAAGTGTCTCCAAACTTTTGAACGGTAGTCTAATTCTTACAGAAGCTATAGTTACCTAGTTATATTATCATTTAACGATGCAATTTAATCTTTAGATATATATGTTGTCCTATGACTATGAAATAGAACATTGACCTCTGTTTTTAGTACAAGAAAAGGCCCTCACCTTTTCTCTGCAGTCTTCAACATAGCCTGCATTCTCTCCTCAATAGTGGACTTGATGAGGAATCTATGGACATAGGTGGGTCTGGAGGACACAGACATAACATGTTATAAACCGTATAATAAGACATAATGGCCTATACATAATACATAAATAATGGCCTAAGTAATAAAGCAAACCCAGTGTTCTCACTTGGTCTGTCCGATGCGGTGCACCCGGCCAATGGCCTGCAGCTCGTGGGCGGGGTTGAGGATGGGCTCCACCAATAGGACGTGCGTAGCCTCGATGATGTTGAGCCCATTGGAGCCCGTGTGGAGAGGAAGGAGCAGGATGTTGATCTTCTCCTCGTATTTAAACGAACACAGATTCTCCTGAAACACCGACGATCAACTCACAGGTTAAAGACACGGAGATGAAGACGTGCAGGGACAGCAAGCAAGAAGGGTGGACTTCATAACTGGAGCGAATGTATAGACAGGTTTGAATTTGGAAATGAGAGATGCTGCGACAGCGTGGGGGGGGGGAAAAGCTTCTCAGCGGCAGCTCTCGCTCTACAAGTAAAACAAATATCCTGCATTTAGGAGAAAAGCATTGTGCCACTGAGAAGTTGTACAGAAACTATGATTGGAGTGACATGCAACACAAACCTGGAATTTGTGAATGCCATTGATTTGAGAGAACTCCATGTTGTTGTCAAACAGAGCCTTGGCAATGATGTCCAACACACACTGCCACTGGAGAAGAGGAACACACACATCATCAACAACATCATCCTACTTGTGATGTTCTAAACCGCATGGCCAATAAACGACGGTCACAATAAGTGTGATAATGAGTTGGTTTACTCTGTTACTCTGTACACCTTGTTTACAAAGCACACGTGCGTTACCGTGGAGAAGACGAGACACTTGGCTCCTGGGTCAGTAAGCTGGATCTTCTTCAGAGTCCTGACCACCGCCTCCACCTTGGTAGAGTGGCTTCCCTAAAAGACACAGATACGGGGAAGTTCACTTATTGTTCATATAAACTCAGCAAAAAAGGAACGTCCTCTCACGTCCTGTCAACTGCGTTTATTTTCAGCAAACTTAACGTGTGTAAATATTTCTATGACCAGAACAAGATTCAACAACTGAGACATAAACTGAATAAGTTCCACAGACATGTGACTAACTGAAATGGAATAATGTGTCCCTGAACAGGGGTGGGGGGGGTCCAAATCATAAGTAACAGTCAGTATCTGGTGTGGCCACCAGCTGCATTAAGTACTGCAGTGCATCTCCTCCTCATGGACTGCACCAGATTTGCCAGTTCTTGCTGTGAGATGTTACCCCACTTTTCCACCAAGGCAGAGAGATCCGGGCTCTTCACTGGCCATGGCAGAACACTGACATTCCTGTCTTGCAGGAAATCACGCACAGAACGAGCAGTATGGCTGGTGGCATTGTCATGCTGGAGGGTCATGTCAGGCCTACAAGCCCTCAGTCCAGCCTCTCTCAGCCTATTGCGGACAGTCTGAGCACTGATGGAGAGATTGTGCGTTCCTGGTGTAACTCGAGCTGTGGTTGTTGCCATCCTGTACCTGTCCTGCAGGTGTGATGTTCAGATGTACCGATCCTGTGCAGGTGTTGTTACACGTGGTCTGAAACTGCGAGGACGATCAGCTGTCTGCCCTGTCTCCCTTTAGCGCTGTCTTAGGCGTCTCACAGTACGGACACTGCAATTTATTGCCCTGGCCACATCTGCAGTCCTCATACCTCCTTGCAGCATGCCTAAGGCACGTTCACGCAGATGAGTAGGGATCCTGGGCATCTTTCTTTTGGTGTTTTTCAGAGTCAGTAGAACGGCCTCTTTAGTGTCCTAAGTTTTCATAACTGTGACCTTAATTGCCTACTGTCTGTACGCTGTTAGTGTCTTAACGACCGTTCCACAGGTGCATGTTCATTATTTGTTTATGGTTCATTGAACAAGCATGGGAAACAGTGTTTAAACCCTTTCCAATGAAGATCTGTGATGTTATTTGGATTTTTACGAATTATCTTCGAAAGACAGGGTCCCGAAAAAGGGCCGTTTCTTTTTTTGCTGAGTTTACATGCTCAGCAAAGGTGTGCGTCTGTCTGCATACCTTGACAGGGATGTCTGTCCCCTGGTTGTCTGTCTGGGTGGTGAAGACATAGGAGATCTCCGCGTGGGACGTGGTCTGTCTGCAGATGGCACACTTGATGGCCCTCCGCCGCGTGCCCGAACCCACGCTGTACTGCTCGACGATGATGGCGATGCACTCGTTACAGAAACAGTGACCGCAGGTCAGCACCGCCCACTGGAGCAGAGGGATTCAGAGAGAGACACACACACACACGGCAGAAATCAACCATGAAAAGGTTGAGTATGTATTACACATACACCACATACACATACTTACCGAGCATCACAGTTCAGAACATTTGATATTTCAAAGAGTGGTAAGATCACAAGGTAGATGGGGGACACAGACACAGATAGAAAAACACTGGTCTAAAGGGGAATCAGATTGATCAGAGTCGTGTTGTAAATGGGCAGATTATAACATGTCTCACCTCCTGACCCAGAGGACGGGCACAGATAGGACACGGCTCTGGATTTAGTCCTCCTGTCGCCTTGTCCTGGGACTGAAACAACACAACGACACAAACATTTACCTTTAGCTTTGTTTCCTTACAGAATCTAGGACACTTCTTCAAAGATATGGCCCGTGGCCCGGATCCGGACCGTGAGGGGGTCCAATTTAGCCTGCGGGTGGTTTGAGTAAAAAGACAACAAAAAAATTGTGGGGGAAAGCTACCTCAATACTTTAAAATGACTCAAATCAAATCGAAACTGTGTAGAAATGATAATGGTCCTACATTTATACAGTTTCTTGACTGTGTCCAGTTCACTAATAACCACCTAAATTAAAGCTAGACAGTCAGGGAGTATCGGAAATTCTAAAAGCGATAGATAGAGGACTATCTTTTGCAAATTTTGACGGCAAGGAAATATAACACGTTTTAAGAGCAGCCCTCCGGACCTCTCGAAGAATGAACGCGGCCCCCGGGGCAAAATGAGTTTGACATCTAAATCAAAGAAGACAAGACAAAACGAATCGACAAAAACAAACCGTTGCTATTATATTTTAAAAGCATAGGAAGAGAAACTCTGGTATTGACCAGGAACAAAAAATGGTCCGAGGCGAATGGCAGGTGTACCTTTTCTAGATTTGAGAGATAAAGGAATTGGCCCAGCTTCTTCTGGAGCTGAGACTTTGCCACTGCTCTATCATTTAACAGTTTCCCCCTGTTCTGATCCACCTACACCCAGAAAGAAACACAAAACAGCAGTTAGTGAAATAGGCACTGAAATAACAGCAGCGCAGTAATATGTCCTTATACAGAGTAAATTGCATTATTTATTTATTTTTTAATTACACTGAATCACAGTCTTTCAATATTGAATTATATCTTATGTCATGCATAATATGAGCAAAAAACTAAACAGGTAAAGGATGTAAAATAGAAGTTGAACCAACAGTTCTTCAACCTGCAGCCCCAGTCCCCACCTCGTCCCCTGGTGTAGCTATCTCACCTCGTGTGGTTCTATGATGTGCAGTACTGGTACTTTGGGTTTGGGTTCATCAGGCAGCCTCACACGCAGCCTCTCTGTGGCCATTCCCAGCTCATCAATGGCTGACACATTGTTCCTAAGTACCATCCAGTACTCATGCAACACCTGATGAGAAACACAGGGGGGGATATGCAATATGATTTAGATTAAGCATTTATGAAATACAATAGACTCATAATATACACTGCTCAAAAAAATAAAGGGAACACTTAAACAACACAATGTAACTCCAAGTCAATCACACTTCTATGAAATCAAACTGTCCACTTAGGAAGCAACACTGATTGACAATACATTTCACATGCTGTTGTGCAAATGGAATAGACAACAGGTGGAAATTATAGGCAATTAGCAAGACACCCCCAATAAAGGAGTGGTTTGCAGGTGGTGACCACAGACCACTTCTCAGTTCCTATGCTTCCTGGCTGATGTTTTGGTCACTTTTGAATGCTGGCGGTGCTTTCACTCTAGTGGTAGCATGAGACGGAGTCTACAACCCACACAAGTGGCTCAGGTAGTGCAGCTCTTCCAGGATGGCACATCAATGCGAGCTGTGGCAAGAAGGTTTGCTGTGTCTGTCAGCGTAGTGTCCAGAGCATGGAGGTGCTACCAGGAGACAGGCCAGTACATCAGGAGACGTGGAGGAGGCCGTAGGAGGGCAACAACCAAGCAGCAGGACGCTACCTCTCCGCCTTTGTGCAAGAAGGAGCAGGTGGAGCACTGCCAGAGCCCTGCAAAATGACCTCCAGCAGGCCACAAATGTGCATGTGCTGCTCAAACGGTCAGAAACAGACTCCATGAGGGTGGTATGAGGGCCCGACGTCCACAGGTGGGGTTGTGCTTACAGCCCAACACCGTGCAGGACGTTTGGCATTTGCCAGAGAACACAAGATTGGCAAATTCGCCACTGGCGCCCTGTGCTTCACAGATGAAAGCAGGTTCACACTGAGCACATGTGACAGACGTGACAGTCTGGAGACGCGTGGAGAACGTTCTGCTGCCTGCAACATCCTCCAGCATGACCGGTTTGGCGGTGGGTCAGTCATGGTGTTGGGGTGGCATTTCTTTGGGGGGCCGCACAGCCCTCCATGGGCTCGCCAGAGGTAGCTGACTGCCATTAGGTACCGAGATGAGATCCTCAGACCCCTTGTGAGACCATATGCTGGTGCGGTTGGCCCTGGGTTCCTCCAATGCTAGACCTCATGTGGCTGGAGTGTGTCAGCAGTTCCTGCAAGAGGAAGGCATTGATGCTATGGACTGGCCCGCCCGTTCCCAGACCTGAATCCAATTGAGCACATCTGGGACATATGTCTCGCTCCATCCACCACGCACGTTGCACAACAGACTGTCCAGGAGTTGGCGGATGCTTTAGTCCAGGTCTGGGAGGAGATCCCTCAGGAGACATCCGCCACCTCATCAGGAGCATGCCAGGTGTTGTAGGGAGGTCATACAGGCACGTGGAGGCCACACACACTACTGAGCCTCATTTTGACTTGTTTTAAGGACATTACATCAAAGTTGGATCAGCCTGTAGTGTGGTTTTCCACTTTAATTTTGAGTGTGACTCCAAATCCAGACCTCCATGGGTTGATAAATTTGATTTCCATTGATAATTTTGGTGTGATTTTGTTGTCAGCACATTCAACTATGTAAAGAAAAAGGTATTTAATAAGAATAGTTCATTCATTCAGATCTAGGATGTGATATTTTAGTGTTCCCTTAATTGTTTTGAGCAGTGTATATATATATATTTTTTTACTTGTCATGTGGTAACCTGAATTGCATTTGTGGAAATATAGGACACTAACTGTGGAAGTAAAGTCTTGAATTGTTCTTAATAGCACAAGTACTATCTAGACCTAATCTATAGTGCATTCAGAAACTATTCAGACCCCTTGACTTCTTCCACATTTTGTTACGTTAAAGCCTTATTAAAACATTTATGAAATAGTTTTTTCCCCTCATCAATCTACACAAAATACCCCATAATGACAAAGCAAAAACAGGTGTTTAAATCTTTTTGCAATTAAAAAAATGTAATCATAAAATATTACATTTACATAAGTATTCAGACCCTTTAATCAGTACTTTGTTCAAGCACCTTTGGCAGCAATTACAGCCTCGATTTTTCTTGGGTATGATGCTACACGCCTGTAATTGAGACGTTTCTCCCATTCTTCTCTGCAGATCCTCTCAAGCTCTGTCAGGTTGGATGGGGAACATTGCTGCACAGCTATTTTCAGGTCCGGGCTCTGGCTGGGCCCCTCAAGAACATTCAGAGACTTGTCCCGAAGCCACTCTTGCGTTGTCTTGGCCGTGTGCTTAGGCTTGTTGTCCTGTTGGAAGGTGAACCTTCACCTCAGTCTGAGGTCTGGAGCAGGTTTTCATCAAGGATCTCTCTGTACTTTGCTCTGTTCATCTTTCCCTCACCCTCGATCCTGACTATTCTCCCAGTCCCTGCCGCTGAAAAACATCCCCACAGCATGATGCTGCCACCACCATGCTTCACCGTAGGGATGGTGTCAGGTTTCCTCCAGACGTGACGCTTGGCATTCAGGCCAAAGAGTTCAATCTTGGTTTCATCAGACCAGAGAATCTTGTTTCTCATGGTCTGAGACCTTTAGGTGCCTTTTGGAAAACTCCAAGCGGGCTGTCATGTGCCTTTTACTGAGGAGTGGCTTCCGTCTGGCCACTCTACCATAAAGGCCTGATTGGTGGAGTGTTACAGAGATGGTTGTCCTTCTGGAAGGTTCTCCCATCACCACAGAGGAACTCTGTCAGAGTGACCATCGGGTCTTGGTCACCTCCCTGACCAAGGCCCTTCTCCCCCGATTGCTCAGTTTGGCCGGGTGGCCAGCTCTAGGAAGAGTCTTGGTGGTTCCAAACTTCTTCCATTTAAGAATGATGGAGGCCACTGTGTTCTTGGGGACCTTCAATGCTGCAGAAATTTTTTGCTACCCTTCCCCAGATCGGTGCTTCGACACAATCCTGTCTCTGAGCTCTACGGACAATTCCTTCGACCTCATGGCTTGGTTTTTGCTCTGATGTGCACTGTCAACTGTGGGACCTTACATAGACAGGTGTGTGCCTTTCCTTTGACTTTACCACAGGTGAACTCCAATCAAGTTGTAGAAACATCAAGGATGATCAATGGAAATTTAATGTGGAGTCTCATAGCAAAGGGTCTGAATACTTATGTAAATAATGTATCTGTTTTTTTATTTGTAATATATTTGCAAACATTTCTAAAAACCTGTTTTCGCTTTGTCATTAAGGGGTATTGTGTGTAGATAGATGAGGAAAGTGTTGAATTATTTTATTGTTGTTGAGTAAGGCTGTCACATAACAATATTTTGAAAAAGTCAAGGGGTCTGAATACTTTCCAAATGTACTGTACACAGACATACAGTAAGTCAGCCAGGATACCTTGTACTCTTTCTTCCAGTTCTCAAAAAGCTCCATGAAGGTATTTCCTTCTTCCACCAGGTCGTGGTCCATGCGTCGGGCCTTGGAGAAGGAGAGAATGGCCTTCAGGGCCCGCTCTGTCTCGCTGGCAGCCCACAACCCTCTACTGGTGGTGGGGAGACGGTCGTCCACCAGCCCCTCCTCATCCTCAATCATCTCCTCAAAGATAGCCGTCTGACCCTTTACCCTGACGGGGGGACATATCAGAGATATAGAGATATAGGAGAGCAACGAGGTTGGTTCAGATTCGCTCATTTATTGTACATTTATTGTAAATCTGTGTTTCTTTTACTTACGTGTGTGAAAAGAGCTTGGACTCATAATCAGTGAAGAGCTCGTCTGCTTTGCAAAACACACAGCTGGAAAGATACAAGAGTCACAAGAGTCAAATTATCATGTATTATTAAAAAAATATATACTTTGTTTTTTTTTGCATTTGAGGCCTACTTATTGAGTGGCAGGCGGACAGGTCTGAGGTGACAGAGAACAGTCTCCTCTATGACAGCCTCTGATGGTGTGCCTTCCAGCCTCTTCACCGCGTCCTGCACAGACTTCTGGGACTTCGTCAGATCCTCCATCTGAGTGCTGAGCAGGAACTGCAGGCCACGCCCATCTCGGAACCTACAGGAGTCATAATGGTTGAGTGCACACATTCACCCTGATGGTCAGGGGTTCAACTCCTGCAGGGATCACCTACATATACCAAAGCTGTACTGTAAGTTGCTGTAAGTGTCTGCTAAGTGGCATATATTCCAACCGTGTTCATTTCGTCAACAATAACTACAACGAAAACATACTTGTCAACAAGGACTAAAACGGTGACAATAGTGATATACCCCCCCCCAAAAACAATTAAATCAATTACATATAGTATATAACAATTCCACGTGAGACTAATGGACATTTAATATGACATGAAGCTCCTTTTCATCTGTTGAGACTATTTCATGCAATCCTCTCATGGCAGAACTGACATCTTTGAGTTGCGTGGTCTGATTGAGGCTTTATAGCAGGGATAGGCAACTAGATGGGGGGATTAATAATAATAATTTGTATACTGGAAATTGACCACAACCAAGCCCCAAAAAAAGCTATTTTCAAATACCATCATTTCATACCTTGATTACATTGACACACGATAACGTCTCTTTTTAATTTGTGTGAATACATTTTTTTTTTTTTATGAATTCCTGGAGATTCTAGTCTTTATTTTTTATTGGACCCCCCGCCCCCCCAAAAAATCACTGTTGCGACCCCTGCCTTTTAGCCTATATGGTTAATTATGTCTGACATTGGTTACAATATTAAAAAGAGAAAATGGTGTTCTCAGCTTTGGGTGCTGGGATCAAAAGGCTATATCCCTGGACGAAAGGAAAAACCTGCAGTCACTGAAATGTTCATGTCTTGTTTTTTAGCAGCACAGGTCAAAACAAAACGGAGCCTTCGTCAGCGTTTGGAGAACGACAGACATCCACCCATATTTATATAGTAGATGACGTCACATTGTAGTACAGCTTCCTTCTTTTTCACATTCATTATTTACAGTTATTATTTACATAAATGTTCTATTGTTTTTCACAAGAGCGTCAAAATCTAAATAATAAACAAACCCCCCCCCAAAAAATATGCCCTTTGCTCACAGGCAGCAACCTAACAGGATTTCTTCATTAAGGCTTCTAAGGGCTCTCTGTTTGTAAGGCATGGATATAATATGCCTCTCTGTAACAGCACTTTCTCTCTATTAGTTATTCTCTTAAGTGGCTGTACAACTTCTAAGCCCTGGAACCTCAGTTGGCACACATCATGTCTTACCGCATTACAGTGTCTGGCTACAGGGGCCTTCTCGTCACCAGTCCCAAGACAACGACACGGTTTAAGAGCCCTTTCATCCACCCTGCTCTGAATGCTTCTGTAGATACTTTTTGTCGTCTAGTTGACCAGCACGCGTCCTCTCTTTTTGTTCCTGATGAAGTTTAGAATTGCTTATTAGAACCTGTCACTTGGTGAGCGGCAAGCTTTTACGCTCCCTATCCAAAGACGACAGTGTGGTTATCAAACCTGCAGATAAAGGGGGCGCAACTGTTCTTCAAAAAAAAAAAAAACTGTTCTTCAAAAAAAATTAAGCAACAGAGACTTGAGTTGTGATCCTACCGCCAAGTTCTTGGGTGAATTCCAAAGTTATTTTGAACAATGCGATTAGCAATCCCACAAAAAATGAGTCTAACTTTATGTTACAGTAACACGTTCTCTGACCTCAATTTTATACAATTCAAAAAATTCACAAGAGTCGCCAAGAACCTGTTCCCAGACGTCACATTGCTGCTGACACTCAGTCAGCCACTGAAGCCTCGTCTCCACGCTAGGATTATCACATCAAGCCGGCTGTTACCTTCATATTTAAAGGATACGACGGACTTCCTTAACTGAACTCTATACAAGGCATTGCTGACTCAGACATTCTATGCACAACGTCTGAGTCAATAATGCCTTGGTATCGCTGACTCTGGGCGGTGGTAGCTTCGAGGTTAGAGAAGCGGGCCAGCATCCGGAGGGTTGCCTGTTCGAATCCCACTACTGAAGAAATCTGTCCGGAGTGAGGTGGCAACCAGAGGGTTGCTGGCATCAATGTCTCAGGTGCCACCTACCGCCGATGTTCCCTTGAGCAAGGAACTTAACCCCCTAATAGGCTGGCCTCTTCTCCAGCCGGATGTGTGGATGTGTGTGTAAATTGGGGCGGTTGGATAAAAAACAGAAGACAGTTTTCCATCTTGTATGGACTAATAATACATATCTTATCAATGTGACCAGTTTATATACTAATACACCCCCCCCCCCCCCCCCCCCATGGGTTTGATACTATTAGTTATTTCATGTACAAGAGAGACGAACAGGTGCCCCCTACTGACTTATGTGAACTGGCTCAAAAACGACTAAGTTTGAGAATGATTTCCACATCCAGTCACAGGGCACTGCGATGGGGTCCCGACTCATACCGAATTACGCACATTTGTTCATAGGGAAGCGTGAAGAAGATTTTGTTTTTAATGGTAATTGTTTTTCCCCCTTTTGAAATATTGGTTCCGTTATATTGATGATGTGTATATTTCATTTGGAGTGGGACATATGAGTTCAGACTGTACATGAATTCCAGTTTTCCTACTATGAAATTCACTCTGGAATCCAGTGAAGAAACTGTTCATTTTTTTGATGTGCTGATTCACAAAGACAATGGACTTCAGACCAGTGTGTATCGCCAGAATACTGAAATAAACAATTTCCTGCATTATTCCAAGTTACCATCTGTCTACTCTTAGACGTAGTCTACCTTACAGCCAGCTGAAGAATATGTAATACTGACGATGAACTTGAAAAACAAGCCGCCACTTTATGTGATCGATTTGCCTCTAAGGGTTATGATAAGCAGTTGTTGGAAAATTGTGTTTAAGTACTCAATGTTACACAGGACAGCTTACTGACGCCTAAACCTGCCCTTTCTAATGATCAACCTACTGTATTTGTGTCTACTTATTCCCCCATCTCTCAGGCTGTTAAATATTCTATTAAAAAGCATTGGTATGGGCCTCCCGAGTGGCGCAGCGGTCTAAGGCTTAGAGGCGTCACTACAGACCCGGGTTCAATCCCAGGCTGTGTCACAACCGTCCATGATTTGGAGTCCCACAGGGCGGCGCACAATTGGCCCAGCGTCGTCCGGGTTTGGCCAGGGGGGGCTTTACTTGGCTCATAGTGCTCTAGCGACTCCGTGTGGCGGGCCGGGCACCTGCAGGCTGACTTCGGTCATCAGTTGAACAGTGTTTCCCCCGGCACATCGGAGCAGCTGGCTTCCGTGTTAAGCGGGATGGTGTTAAGAAGCGCGGTTTGGCGGGTCATGTTTCGGAGCACGCATGACTCGACCTTTGCCTCCCGAGCATGTTGGGGAGTTGCAGCGATGAGACGAGATCGAAATTGGGGAGAAAAAAGGGAGTTAAATAAAAATAAATGAAATAAAAAAATATAAAAGCATTGGCATGTCCTGTCTACGGACACCTCTGTGGGCCAGGCTTTTCAGAATATCCCTCGATTCGCTTTTAAACGTGCTAGAAACCTAAGGGAGAGACCGGTAAGAGCAGATGAATATGTACCCTCTCAGAATGTTTGATCTATCCTCCCCTCAGGCAATTTTCCATGTCATAATTGTGTGAACCGTAATGCGATGATCAAGGGTAATTTCTTCCTTCATCCTCACACGGGAAAGAAAACGTAAGTCAGGGGTATAATTTCCTGGAGAATGAAATGTGCGTCTATTTACTGAAGTGCCCATGTGGCTATTATCATGTTGGAAAATCAAACAAAAAAATTGAAAATTCATATTACAGAGCATAAGAGCAACGTCAGAATTGGTGACGAGAAGTCCCCTGTAGCCTGACACTAATGCGGTCGGACAAGATGTGTGCCGAGTTGCGAACTGAGGCTCCAGGGCTTAGAAGTTGTACAGCCACTTAAGAGAGGCGGTGATTGAGAAAATATCCATGCCTTACAAACAGAGAGCCCTAGAGGCCTTAATGAAGAACTCCTGTTAGGTTGCTACCTGTGATTAACAGATTTTCTTAGTTTATTACTACTTTTATTATGAAGCTCTTGTGAAAAACCGTAGAAAATGTATGTAAATAATGACTGTAAATAACGAATGTTGCCAGCCAAGGTATACGAGGGGACATGCATCCTAGCTGGACAAGGCTATCTGAATGTGCACATGATAGAAGTTAGAGGTAGCCTAAATAGTCATTATTTAATATAATAAAATGCACGGACTATTATGTGACTAAAACGGTTGTGACTAAAACTAGACTAAAATTGTCCAGAGTTTTAGTCGACTGATAATAACTACAACTAGCGAAGGGAATAAAAGGTATTTTAAGACTAAAACTAAATCTAAAATACTGTAGATGCCAAAACTAACACAGGAAATATCAATTTATTGCTATAAATATAGTCAATTCAAATCCAAATACTTGTCAGCCATGGAGAACTTGTTGGCCTGCTGTTTGTAGCTGCAGGTCAGTTCGTTCTGGATGCGGGAAACCAGGTCGTCATCGACGTTGTGCTGTATGGCCCGCTGTACCACGTCCAGCCACCAGGGGGATCGTAGATTGACCTGGCATAGAGAACAGCGATGAGAGGAGACAGTCATACAGGGGGCGAATACATACACAGACACGTGTGCATATAGGATAATGCAACAGTTGGGTAATGTTTAGGTTAAGGGGCTCTTAATCTTGGAACCCAGAACCAAATCTTGCGTACACTAGCTAGCTATTCGATTTGATTCTGGAGACCGACACAGCTGGAAATGGAAAGAGCAGATTCAACCCCCTCCCCACTACAGAACCACTACAAATCTACTGGTTAAAATCCCCCACCTCCACTTCGAAAGCTGCTTAAATTGGTCAAAACAATCAGTGGCACTGTGCACAAGAGGGTCTCTTACTTTGCGTTTGAGCTCCTTGATGTTCTGCAGTACAGGCTGTAGATTCTGGTAGGCCTCAGACACCTCGGCGTTGTGTTTGGTCATGTAGTGCTGCCTCAGCTGCTCTGACTTTTTTTTAGATATCACACAGAACAGAGGGACAGATATACATATTCTATGAGCATTCGCGCACAATTGTAGAATTGGAAAGACATATGATAGTACACAGGTAGGCCGAACCCTAGGAAAGTGAAAGACATTTAGATTTCTTTGGCCACATCATAGAAACACAAAGCGGAGATCGGGGTCAGGGAGGAACCAAACACATGACAACCATCATCAGCAGGTGTTTCACCTCCTCTTTCAGCCGGTCGTCTCTCAGAGTGGGCGGTATCCCAGGGTGCTTTGCGTTGAGCAGCTCCATTAGGTTGTGTGTGGCGTGAAGCCTCTGTTTATAAAAACACAGAAACAAAAAACATTCAGGACTTCAGAAGGGTTTCCTTCTGTTGCTAATCAGCATCAAGCAGATGGCACATACAAAAGAGAGAGTTAATATGAGCAGAAAGGTTGCAAATCTGAGGGTGAATAGGTTTTGATAGTCTAGAACGGGGCCTTTAGACGTCGGCTGCGTGATTGTAGTGCATACCTGCAGTGAATCCGTCTTCAGTCGTCCTTTGTGTTCCTCTGAAGACCTCAGGACTTCTCTGTACATTTCCACTGCCTCACCAAACTCATCTACAGGTGGCAATGCCAACAACAAGAGCCCTCGTTAAAGCTACACCGCTCTGTGTTATACAGCACTTTCATAAGTCATGCTACACTACCACGCACAGCAATAAGATAAAGGATGCTCCTTATTATAGGGACAAGCACAGATCAATGATGTCACAGTCTCCCAGGTCAGTTTCCCATGGGAAAGAGATGAGGAGACAGAACGACTGGAGAGGTAGCGAGGAGGAGTTTTGTTGTCTACCTCTGATGATGTGGATGCCTGCCAGGCCGTTGAGGGCGCACACCAATTGTCTGTGAACCTCTTCACATTCCACTCGACATTTCTTCTGCAGGGACTTGAGCAGCTCCTCCATCGTCATGGTGCTGTTTTAGAGGCATTAGGTCACAGGATCCGTTAGTCACGAACGTCATTGCAATCTACACAAAACCAAACCGCAGCACCAGAGACTGAAACCCACTTTAGGCATCCTTTATTGGCCAACAAAACCAAACAGCGCCTCTGAAACACATTGTAGGTAAGACCTCACCAACTGGCAAACAGGACCAAACAAAACAGCATCGCACCAGAGACCCAGACAAACTGTAGGGCTTTAGCTATCAACCAACAAACAAACGTGAGGCCATAGATACTATTTATCTCTATGTGTGACGCCATCCAATTACCAGCTAGTAATTTGGGCTCTGTGTGAACCAACTGATACATCAGAAAGAACAATTCAGTCGCCAAAGACAGCATGACCAGACAATAGCCTTTCTATTGGCCACCCAGCCCCATCCTGCTTTACACAGTGAATGGGGCCTTGTAACACAGTAAAGTAAGGAGAAAAAAAAAAAAAAACTGCACGATTAAGTCCAGAGTCCAAACATTGACCCTTCAATGTCAAGTGCAAATCTTATTTTTTCTCTACTAGAACAGTAACAGTGTCAGGCTCATCTGTCAAGCTCATCAAACCTATACATCTTCTCGATGAGATATATTTTTTTATATCTTTAAAACTTTACCTCTTCTGGAAGGGCAGGAACTCTCCCCTGACAGCCTGTGGGTGGCAGCAGGCTTGACGGAGTCTGAGCAGGGGGTACAGGATGGTGTTGACCGTGCGTCTGTCCAGGCTGCCCAGCTTCAGGCTCCAGTCCTGGATCTTCCTCAGCTTAACCAGGGCGTCCTGGGAACACACCTCATGCTGCCGGTGGTAGAAGTGACCCTCCACTGGAGAGAACTGCAGCCAGTGGACCTCTTCTGTCTGAGGGGGAATCTGAATCTGGAAAACAGTGAAAAGTCATACTTGTGAATCTAAAAAGGCTAAACTTACTTTACCTCATTAAACCAGGTAAGCTATTAGAAACACATTCTATTTCACAATAACGACCTGATAAGGCACTAGACTAGGTACTTGATATGTTAGGAAGACATTTGTGTCAAACAAAATGTGTTATTATCCAACCTACCTGATCAATGACATCTTTCTTGGCCGATCGCCACAGCAGCTGACCAATCAGGTTGTAGAGTGGCTCTGTGTTTCCACGGCGATAGGGTCGGTAGAGCAGCTGGTCCCACCAGTACTTGACCCAGTAGGGGTCGACCCCCAAGAACAGAACCAGACCATACAGATCTGTTCGGAACAAAGCAGTCTGTCAGGTTAGGGTTAAGAACAGGACAAGGCAAGACGGATCTGGACAGAACAGAGACAGATCAGTCATGTGAAGACCGGGGAAGCATGATATGGTAACTATTGAAAACTACTGTAGGTATCGATGAATTATAAATTAGATTTTAGGAGTTAACCTTCCAGGCCTCTCTGTACAGGAGTTCCACTGACACACCAGCGGTTGACTGACGAGAGACGCAGAGCCATTTCTGCCGCCTGATGAAGAAAAACAACAATGAACAATCTGTAACAATGGAAACAATAGCATAGATGCTAAAAGCCCAAGGGTAATTGACGAAAATGGTAGGAATACCATATTGCTTGTTGCTATAACATTTAAGGCATCTGAAGAGCACTCCAGTTTCCGACCAGTCTCTCCAACCTTGAGGCTAACCCCCGCCCATAATTACTATTCTCCTTCCAGGCATCTCACCTTGGCAGTGGTGCATTCCACCATCTGGGCCTCGTCCAGACAGATGCGCCACCACTCCACGGCCACTAGGGGGCTGGGAACAGCCATGTATCGCTTCTGGTTGCGAAAGCGCCGGCCGTCCTTACTGTTGCTGTGGGGGATGTCGACGTAGTTGAGCTCCGAGCGCAGCACGTCATAGGTGGTGATTACCACATCCTGCTCAGCCAGCATGTGAGGCTGGATGAAACCATGCTTCTTCACCCCCTGGTACACCTGGGGACGGTGGGAGGGATGGAGGGAGGATGGAAGGATGAATGGAAGGATGGACCAACGCAGGATGGGTGGACCAACCTCAGGTCAATGTCAGCTACTACAAACAGCAGTGTTGGCAGCACTTTCCATCAAGTTATATAACTGTTTAATTACAGATTTATAAACGAATATAAGCTAACAATTAAGACTCCAAACTATTTTTAAAAGTTCAACAGACTTATAAAAGTCCTTACCAGTACTCGTAGTGATGAGGAGCTGATGTGTTTGTTGATCTCCTCAACCCACTGATGACAGATGGACGAAGGGGAGATGATGAGGGTAGCTCCTGTAGGGACAGGTGTCATGGCCACCAGGCAGTGAGGACAGTAGAACGGTGTGGTGTCTAGGCTTTCCTCCTTGTAGTTCACACACTCTGCATGCTGCCACAGCTGGCAGTTGAGACACTGCACACGGGCCTTGTAGTCGATGAGACCCAGCTCGCCACAGATACACTCAAAGCGGTAGTCTGGTGTGTTGAAGGGGGTGAACGACACCCGGGTGGCCGGCGGCATTTCCGGAGTGACATGTGGACCTGGTTGCTGCTTACTCTCTTCGAGGGCATCTTCCACTTGATCCACTCTCTCCATCTCCTGTTCCTGGGAGCTGTGGAGTGTCTCTTTGTCGTCCTCCTCAGGACGGTCTGCCTTCGCAACAGGTGACAGATCCTGTGAGGCGCTTAGCGTGTCGCTGCGTCGCTCTTTCTCAAGGCTTCCCTCCTGCTGTTCATCTTTACTGTCCTCTACAGAAACAGGACAGTCAGGGGACAGGCAGCTATGGCTAATATCCTCTGAAGGAGAGAGGTCTGGGGTATCAGGGTCTTTATAAGAGGTCTTCCCCTTCTTCCCTGCTCGCCTTAGTGAAGTTCTCCTGGGCCCACTGTCTCCGGAGGGACTCTGCTGCAAAACCAAACCAAACACCATCAAAGGCCATCAATGGGTTTAACAGCAGTAATCTGAACGCAGTGCATGCCATTAGAAGAACAGAAAAACTCATTTGAGGCTTACACAGTGAGGGTATTTCACAATTTATAATCAAATTCTCTATATCTTATGGAAGATAGTGTAACTGAGAAAACTATATGTATTTCTGCAAGGACTCCAATACGTACAGATTTGGCCGTGGTGGTCTTCTTCTTGGTTTCCTTGTATTTCTTCCCCAGTTTAAAGGATCCGGCCAGACCGCGACCTTTGACTCTCTCTACTAGTTCCTCGTCCAGCAGCTTGCCCAGGGCCCTCTTGATGTGGTTACGGTTCTTCAAGAGGTCGTACCGGTATGTGGTGCGAATGTACGCAAAGATGGCGTTGACCGACGCTCCTTTACCAACCTTCATCTCTTTTATTGCCGTGAGCAGCATCACACGCACAGCTGCACAGAGATAACACACAACAGGTTGTAAAAAAACAAACATCAAAAAACGCTCATTTGAAAGGATGTAGCCAACATCATCAGTGACTTACTTGGGTAGGATATTTTCACTTTATGTTGAGCCTCTGACTTGCAGTGAATTATATGCATCTCCTCTTCTTCTGGTCGCGGAGGTGGTACAAAATAATTCACAGACTTTCCCTGAAAATCACAAGAGAGACAACCCTATGCGTTCAGCAATCAATGGGAGTATCTTTGATTTTTCCCCCCCCCCATCTCTGATGTGCCAATAAAGTCAAAACAGGAGAGAAAGTCAAAGTGCCATTTGATGCCCTCTTATTTGTCACATGCGCCGAATACAACAGGTGCAGTAGACCTTACAGTGAAATGCTTACTTACAAGCCCTTCACCAACAATGCAGTTTTAAGAAAATAACCCCCCCCCCTAAAAAAGTAAGAGATCAGAATAACAAATATTAAAGAGCAGCAGTAAATAACAATAGCGGGGCTATATACAGGGGGTACCGGTACAGAGTCAATGTGCGGGGGCACCGGTGTAGAGGTAATATGTACATAGAGTTATTAAAGTGACTATGCATAGATAATAACAGAGTAGCAGCAGCGTAGAAGGGGGGGGGAGTAATGCAAATAGTCTGGGTAGCCATTTGATTAGCTTTTCCGGAGTCTTATGGCTTGGGGGTAGAAGATGTTTAGAAGCCTCTTGGACCAAGACTTGGCGCTCCGGTGCCGCTTGCCGTGCGGTAGCAGAGAGAGCAGACTATGACTAGGGTGGCTGGAGTCTTTGACAATTTTTAGGGCCTTCCTCTGACACCGCCTGGTATACAGGTCCTGGATGGCAAGAAGCTTGGCCCCGGTGATGTACTGGGCCGTTCGCACTACCCTCTGTAGTGCCTTGCGGTCGGAAGCCGAGCATTTGCCATACCAGGCAGTGATGCAACCAGTCAGGATGCTCTCGATGGTGCAGCTGTAAAACCTTTTGAGGATCTGAGGACCAATGCCAAATCTTTTCAGTCTCCTGAGGGGGAATAGGTTTTGTCGTGTTCTCTTCACGACTGTCTTGGTGTGCTTGGACCATTTTAGTTTGTTGGTGATGTGGACGCCAAGGAATTTGAAGCTCTCAACATGCTCCACTACAGCCCCGTCGATGAGAATGGGGGTGTGCTCGGTCCTCCTTTTCTTGTAGTCCACAATCATCTCCTTTGTCTTGATCGCGTTGCGGGAGAGCTTGTTGTCCTTGCACCATACAGCCAGGTCTCTGACCTCCTCCCTATAGACCGTCTCATCGTTGTCGGTGATCAGGCCTACCATTGTTGTGTCATCAGCAAACTTTAATGATGGTGCTTGAGTCGTGCCTGGCAGTGCAGTCATGAGTGAACAGGGAGAACAGGAAGGGACTGAGCACGCACCCCTGAGGGGCCCCCGTGTTGAGGATCAGCGTGGCGGATGTGTTGTTACCTACCCTTACCATCTGGGGGGGCCCGTCAGGAAGGCCAGGATCCAGTTGCAGAGGGAGGTGTTTAGTCCCAGGGTCCTTAGCTTAATGTTGAGCTTTGAGGGCACTATGGTGTTGAACGCTGAGCTGTAGTCAATGAATAGCATTCTAACAGCATTCTCACAAAAGGTGTTCCTTTTGTCCAGGTGTGAAAGGGGAGTGTGGAGTGCAATAGAGATTGCATCGTCTGTGGATCTGTTGGTGCAGTATGCAAATTGGAGTGGGTCTAGGGTTTCTGGGATAATGGTGTTGATGTGAGCCATGACCAGCCTTTCAAAGCATTTCATGGCTACAGACGTGAGAGCCACGGGTCGGTAATCATTTAGGCAGGTTGCCTTAGTGTTCTTGGGCACAAGGCCTATGGTGGTCTGCTTGAAACATGTTGGTATTACAGACTCAGATAGGGAGAGTTTGAACATGTCAGTGAAGACACTTGCCAGTTGGTCAGCGCATGCTCTGAGTACAAGTCCTGGTAATTTGTCTGGCCCTGCGGCCTTGTGAATGTTGACCTGTTTAAAGCTCTTACTCACATCGGCTGCGGAGAGCGTGATCACACAGTTGTCCGGAACAGCTGATGCTCTCATGCATGCTTCAGTGTTACTTGCCTCGAAGCGAGCATAGAAGTTATTTAGCTCGTCTGGTAGGCTCGTGTCACTGGGCAGCTCTCGGCTGTGCTTCCCTTTGTAGTCTGTAATAGTTGCAAGCCCTGCCACATCCAACGAGCGTTGGAGCCGGTGTAGTACGATTCGATCTTAGTCCTGTATTGACGCTTTGCCTGTTTGATGGTTCGTCGGAGGGCATAGCGGGATTTCTTATAAGCTTCCGGGTTAGAGTCCCGCTCCTTGAAAGCGGCAGCTCTACCCTTTAGCCCAGTGCGAATGTTGCCTGTAATCCATGGCTTCTAGTTGGGGTATGTACATACAGTCACTGTGGGGACGACATCCTCGATGTACTTATTGATAAAGCCAGTGACTGATGTGGTGAACTCCTCAATGCCATCGGAAGAATCCCGGAACATATTCCAGTCTGTGCTAGCAAAACAGTCCTGTAGTTTAGCATCTGCTTCATCTGACCAATTTTTATAGACCGAGTCACTGGTGCTTCCTGCTTGAATTTTTGCTTGAAAGCAGGAATCAGGAGGATAGCATTATGGTCAGATTTGCCAAATGGCGGGTGAGGGAAAGTTTTGTATGCGTCTCTGTGTTTGGAGTAAAGGTGGTCTAGAATTTTTTTCCCTCTGGTTGCACATTTAACATGCTGATAGAAATTAGGTAAAACTGATTTAAGTTTCCCTACATCAAAGTCCCTGGCCACTAGGAGCGCCGCCTCTGGATGAGCGTTTTCCTGTTTGCTTATGGCGGAATACAGCTCATTGAGTGCGGTTTTAGTGCCAGCATTGGACTGTGGTGGTATGTAGACAGCTACGAAAAATACAGATGAAAACTCTCTAGGTAAATAGTGTGGTCTACAGCTCATCATGAGATACTCAAGCACAAAGCCATAAGACTTCCTTAGATATTGTGCACCAGCTGTTGTTTACATACGTGTCTTACCAGAGGCTGCTGTTCTATCCTGCCGATAGTGTATAACCCGCCAGCGGTATGTTCTTAATGTCGTCGTTCTGCCACGACTCGGTGAAACGTTTTTAATGTCCCGTTGGTAGGATATACGTGCTTTCAGTTCGTCCCATTTATTTCCCAGCGATTGAACGTTAGCTAGCAGGACGGAAGGCAAAGGCAGATTAGCCCCTCGCCGCCTGATCCTCACTAGGCACCCTGGTCTTTTTCTGCGAAATCTCAGTTTCCTTCTCCAGCGAATGACGGGGATCTGGGCCTGGTCAGGTGTCTGTAGTATATCCCTCCCCTCAGACTCATTGAAGAAAAACTCTTCGTCTAATCTGAGGTGAGTAATCGCAGTTCTGATGTCCAGAAGCTCCTTTCGGTCATAAGAGACGGTAGCAGCAACATTATGTACAAAACAAGTTACGAACAATGCGAAAAAACAAACAAATTAGCATGGTTGGTTAAGAGCCAATAAGATGGCAGCCACCCCCTCCAGCACCATCATAACATGGTTCTCACCAGAGGCAGGGTGAGGGCCTCCTGCTTCAGGCCCTGTCTGCTGTTGTTCAGTATAAGAGCCAGGACCTCCACAGTCTTCCCCAGACCCATCTCATCAGCCAGGATCCCCCCAGGCCACTCCACCCCAGCCAGGGGGAACTCACGAATCAGGCTGCAGGGAGGAAGGAGAATTAGAGCAATAGACAAGAAATGGTCCATGTATGTTGGTATGTATTTAAAAACAGTGAAAACACTGTAATAACTATCAGGCTGCAACAGGGAGATAGGGTCATGACATTGACAAGATAAACTGCAATAAAAAGTGATATCCATGTAATAACAATGTATTAAACACAGTTCAGAGGCTGATTGATTATATTTCTTTATGTTTATGATTTGTGTTATCTGCCAGTGTCTGATAATGAAGATATTTGTAGACAAGGTCATACCCGCCTGTATATGGATTGTAGAATAGCTTCTTCCCACACAATGTGACAAGCTCCCTCCATAGGAAATTTAGAGATTGTTCTGGGAAGGGGAAATTACATATTGTTACAGTTGTCCAGGATAATCAAAATAAAAAATACTTTCCCATTTGGAATTAGTTCCATAATGTACAACCTGGCAGGCAAAATGGATTCATTTCAACCTGTTTTGCCTGCAGGGAGAATGTTTACCTTTAGAAGAGCTACTGCTCCTGTAATTCTCTCTCCTCAGCATCCAGTTAACAGCCTGACTCTGGTATGGCCTGAGGACTGGGATAAGAGCCTTGTGCTGTACATCTATGCTCACGTCCTGGTTCTCTCTCTGGTGGAGGTGTCTGACGTAATCATACAGCTCCTCCACGTTCTGCCTCTCCAAGTCAGTGTCACACTCCTCCTCCTCGGTCGACACCACTTCTAACATGGTACCAGAGAAATGGTACACAGAGTGTCATGGGTCAATTGAGGAGAAGTAAAGGAGGGTTGTTCCACGAAATGAGTACGTTTTGCGTCCATTTGATTAAGTAGAAATTGTGCAACAATATTGAATTTTAAAAGCCTGTTATATTACATGAAGTGCCCTTTAATATAGACCACATGGAGAATTCAATAAATCAGATTTTTATTCTGAATAAAGACTAGCTAAAGTGCCATTTTTGTTATTTTATTTTTTACAATTGATTCATTTAGCAGACGCTCTTATCCAGAGCGACTTACGGGAGCAATTAGGGTTAAGTGCCTTGCTCAAGGGCACAGACAGATTTTTCACATAGTCGGCTCGGGGATTCAACCTTTCGGTTACTGGCCCAACGCTCTTAACCGCTAGGCTACCTGCCGCCAAAATCCAGCATTTGTACACGCCTCTCCGTGCACCCTCTATGACTCCCCTCCGTGGCACTCTCTGGATTTGAACCCACTTAACCTCAAAATGCATCCAAGTTTTCACCATTGTTGTAAAGCCCTAGTTATTTTGTTGCCTTGACAATTTCTGAAGATGATTTATTTAATGTGATTAGTAATTCATTTACATCTGTCCCTCATTTAAAGGTCAACCCTGTTACGTGAACTGAACTCTCATTTTAATATGGTGAAACTATTCCTTGTTAAATATTTTAATAGTCAAATCATAGTTGAGCTGGTTCTACTCTTTTTTTCTGGTGTTTTGTGGTGGACAAAAACCTTGTTAACCATAGATAGACAGGCTAGAAATGTGTTTTTCTTTGCATTCAATTGCCACTCCCTTTCGCACACAACAAGCTTCCATTCCCCCTTTCACAAGGGGTTTTATGGTGGATTTAAGATGAAATTATCAACCCTGTTACAGTCAACCATGTTACTTTATTTGGCACCTAATAGACATTTACTATAGTAATTTTTTTTATTTAACCTCTTGAGATGGGAAAACATATATATATTTTTTTTTAAGTTGAACATGTGCTATTTATGACAGAATGTTAAAATGAGGTGAAATAAAAAAAATATCGGTCCAAGTTACACTTCTCAAAAGGCACTGGATTGGTGGAACGACCCAGGAGGAGAGGGAGGAGGAGGAAGAGATACAAGTTACTCACCGGGGATGATAAAGTCATAGTAAAACTCCATTAACTTCTGTATCAGTTGATTTGCCTTTCTAATCCGTCCGTTTCCCTCGCTGAGGAATTCAGGCTTTCCCAATCCCGATTCCAGTACATATATCCCCACCTGCCGCGGGAAGGCCAACAAACACAGGAGAAAAAACACCACTGCACTTCTTCAGAAATATAAACAGCAAAATAAAAGGCAATTTAATAATTCATTCCATATTCATAACCGTAATGGCCGAACACAATCGATGGGTGACTACATCAGCCACCATGCTGAATAAACTACACATTTCATTGAAGCGCTTGTGAACTGAAAAAAATGTAATATTGACACTACTCTCCAAGTGATGACATAGTATATAAAGTGAAACTACACACCTTAATTTCATCCTCTCCTGGCTGATGACACAGCTGCACAGCTCTTCTCTTCTGTAGCCAGTCCAGCTCCTCCAATACTATCCCTCCAGCCAGGAAACACTCCACTGGGCAGGTCCTATCCAGAGGCCTCATCTCCAGTCCTCCTGTACTAGTACTACTCTCTTCGCTGCTGCTGGTCAAACTGAGGTACAACTGATCTCCTGTCCTACGAAGGGTGAAGGCCCTCTGGTCACAGCCCGGGGGATTAACCCACAGAGGGGGAGGACGGAGGCTGAACTCCCCGATCAGAGACTTCCAGATGTGAGCCAGGTCAGAAAGAGGAAGCACAGTGAGGGAGAGGAAGGTGGAGGAGGAGGAAGCAGGGAGCTGGGGGTCATCTCCTAGTCCTAGGTCTGACAACAGAGCTCCTGAGCTGGAGCAGCTTGCCTCACAGTCCTCCTGGACGCTCAAGAGAAGAGAACCGGTTGGGATCTGGTGGGTGGTTGAAAGAAGGGAACTGGTTGAAATCTGGTCGCCGGTGAAGAGAAGGGAAGCAGTTGGGATGTGGTGGCCGGTGGACAGAAATGAGCTGGTTGGAATCTGGTCTTCCTCTTCTTGGAGTAGAGTCTCAATCCTGCGGTCCTCATGCATGTTCCAGTTCAGCTTCTTCTTGGCCTCCTCATCTACCCTCACCGGCGGGGCACGCTTCCTTCTGTTGCTCATGATGGCAACCTAGGAGAGCATAGGATGTCAGGAAAGTCACTCACTGCTGTAATGCTTATGATGAGTAAAGCATGCCCAGATTAAAGTTTGCATAATTTTTGGGAGGGAACTGAGTTATGAAGAACCACAAAATGAAAGTTATTAGAGGTTAGTTAATCAAAGCAAAAACCCACGTTATGGACACGCATGGTTAAAAAAACAAACACCTGTCGGATCTACTTATACCATTGAAGTCTATTCCAGATTACCATAAAACGTCGTGGTTGAGCAATTCCGTTATCCTGACGTTCTAAATCCTTGGTGTAAACTTGCTAATTGTCTTCACATTATGACAACTGCTCACTGATTGATTATCGAACTACTAAGTGTCAACAATGGCTCTGCAATGTAGAAATCCCATTCTGCAACATTTTGCTACAATGTAACGAGTAGGCAACACCACAGTGCCGCTTCTAGGTGCATTGTGATTGTTGTCTGGCTTTGATAGCAAATCTGTCTACTGTCTGGCTCTAACAAACATTGAACATTTACTTTTTATTTCTCACAAAGCGTCGTCTCTGTTCCTGGTCCCTGCAGACGAAATAATAGACTGGTCTGGTTGATCAAAATCAGTCAAGAATGGACTTTACTGTCTTCTTGAACAGCCAGCTCCTCCGCCGCTGCGGTGCGCCATGTTTTCATAGTGCAGGACGGAAGTGAGGTAGCGTCACAACAAGGTTGAACCAGAACCGTCGGGCCACAACCACTAGGTCGCAGCATTGCTTTCTGTCTGCAAAGAGTAAATAAAATAGGGCTTTTGCTCTCTTTCTAGTTGCCTTCAATTTGCCCCAGTCACGTCTCACAAAATTATAAGAATTCTGTCAAACCATAGGGGGCGCGTCACTTTAACGTTTGGGGAAGCTATATTTTTCACCTTAATGATAAAGCATTGCATGCATCTATCGTCGCATGTGCAGACTGATGTAAAATAGCCTACTATTCCTATAATGTGATGAGTATATTGCATAGTCATAAATTAGGCTAATAATATAGGCTAAATAACTGTTCGCGAAAAAGTCCGTTCTGATTTCCCACTCCTTTCTTTGCACAGGTCCAGAGCTCAGCCCCCGATTTAAAAAAATAAAATGTGTGATGCGAGAACATTTTTGCCTTTTACAAACACATTTCATGCAAATCTACGACACTTTACTCTCCATGTCCGAATCTTTAATATCACAAAAATGCTGAGATCAAAAGCTGAGATCAATAAAAACGACATTGTCTTGAATGCAACCATCTAATCGAGGCCCATGAAAAGGGGAGGAGGAAATGATTGTCCTAAAAAAAACTACCAGTGGCACTCATCGACGCTCTCTGCTATAGTGCCAATATAATAGGCTCCTTTGGGAGTTGGGAATGTTGTTAGTTTAACTAAAGACAAACAGGTTAGAGATTTGTTTTTGTCTCCTCTCGTTTGTGCTTTTCCCCGCAATTTAATTTTGAAATATTGTGTTAGGTTTAGGGTTGTAGATGCTTTACACTGACAGCTGTAAATGAACAATCAGCTATTTGATATTTGCTACACGCGCTGCCCAAATTGCGCGATTCATGAGTTTAGGTTATGCGCTGCGCTGGGATTTAAAGCAATCAACCAACATATATATTTTTTAAAGAAGCTATTTATCCTCTGTGGCTAAATCATGCACACTGGTGTGGTGTTTTAAATGATTTAATTTATTTTTGTATAGACAGCAGTAAGTATATCATTATGGCAAGTTCAATTCAATTTACTTTAGGGGAAGCTTAACTTGGATGCGCAGCCATTGGATGCGCCGCCAAACAAATAGATGCTGTTGTCTATTTAGATATGTTACATATCAGCTTATACCACTGACTAGCCTAGCCTAGCCTACTACTATTAGCCAATAGCTGCAGAATCCTATAGCCTAATTTCATACTGACATGATCATACCTTTATTTTGAAAAATAAATAAAGCAAGCTTGTACATGCAATTCACTTTTTAATGTAGCTTAGCTATGTCTATCTCTCTCTGCATACTGTCTTTTATCGGGGACATACAATGCAGTTTATGTGACCCGGTTTTAAAGATGCATGCAATGATCAAGAGGAATAGAAGGGGGGCACCCATGCTGCATTTTTTTTAAAGAGAGAGAGAGAGAGAGAGAGAGAGAGAGAGAGAGAGAGAGAGAGAGAGAGAGAGGGGGGCAAAAAGAGAAACCCTGTATTGGCGCGGCAAAGGCTTAACTTGGGCTCCAAACTGGGAGGTTCAGGAGACGAGGAGGTACGCAATGTTCCCGAGGCAGGAGGTGCAGGTATGTCCGCACTCTAACGTTATGATATTTAAGGTGTTTTATGCTAAGGATTTCAAAAGGTGCAACGTAACATGAATGGAGGAGACTGCTCTTCATGTGAATATCAATGATGGTAGCATTTTGTTTAGTTAGGGTGATATATGCATGAGTGGGCCACTTTTTGGTAGATGGCTATGTACACAATCAAAATAAGTCTACCCCTACTCAATGTATGTTTATTTCAATTAATTAAGGTCTTATCTACATTTTGATGATGAAGCAAGTTGATCATGTATTATTCAGTGGATGCTAATACCCCTAAAAGAACATCAGACCCCTACTTTTCCTAAAGCCTGGCTCTAAGTTTTAGTGGGACATTTAAGTCGTTGAAGTGGGACACTATTTACTCATTAGAAATACATTAGTGTCCCACTTCACCTGGCACTTGTTATGAAATCATCAATAAGACTTTGTAGAGGCATATAGATAACACACTCTCTGTTTTTTTTACTTTTTATTTTGTCAATAATCTTCTATTAGACCCTCTCAATGCTATTGGGAAATTGATTTGGGGACATTACAAGCTCTTGGTGAAAATCTATCTAAAGGAGCTTGCTCAGCTTTTAATTGATCCTGAATCTATTATTCCCTAAATGCTGTCCCCTTTCATAAATTGAGGTTATTTTCTAGCCTACATTTCTTACATGTCATTGCTCTTCATTTCTTTCCATACCACCCTTGTTATTTCCCTTTAATTCCTTTCACTGTCATCCCATGATGTTTATGTGCTATATAGCGTCTAGACTTGATTTTGAGACGTTACGAAACAACTAAAACAGCATATTTCAATGTACTTTAGAATATCTAATGAAGGAACTTACATTTAAATTGATTAAAGGTTTATGTTGTGCATTTTTATAGCTGAAAAGTTCCCTGTCTGTCATTTCCTTCATTAGATATGGGACAGTACTATAAATCAGATTTTTATAAAATATTCAAGCTGGTTACATGAATGTTTATTATATTTCAAAACACTATCAATAACTATTAATTTTAACACCAAAATGCTAGATTGTTAAATTATAATTGACAGAATGACAGCCTTTTCATTCTAGTGCAAGGTTTCATAGTACAGCGATTTTTCATCATTTTCAACGGGTCACCCTATCTAAACCTGACCATCAATGATGGGTATGTCCATCAATGATGTGATGTCACACTAACCAACACAGAACACATGCAGTAGCAACCCCAAAATAACATTTGTTGTGATTGGTTTGCAAAATGACCATAGTACTGTACTCTCAAACACAAATGTCCCACTACACCTGATGCCCCACTAATGCGGACTTCACCCTATATTAATAATATGGCATTTCATTCACAAATGTCTGAAACATTTTAATCAATGAAAAACTGTGAAATAGCCTATTTTACCTAAACCGTTTGTAAGTGATTGTCAATTTGAATGTTCGTTAGACTTTGAAAATCTCAATAGGTTGTATACAGTACCAGTCAAAGCTTTGGACACACCTACTCATTCCAGGGTTTTTCTATATTTTGACTATTTTCTACATTGTAGAATAATAGTGAAGACATCAAAACTATGAAATAACACATATGGAATTATGTAGTAACAAAAAAAGTGTTAAACAAATGAGAATATATTTTATATTTGAGATTCTTCAAAGTAGCCAACGTTTTCCTTGATGACAGCTTTGCACACTCTTGGCATTCTCTCAACCAGTTTCATGAGGTAGTCACCTGGAATACATTTCAATTAACAGGTGTACCTTGTTAAAAGTGAATTTGTGGAATTTCTTTCCTTCTTAATGCGTTTGAGCCAATCAGTTGTGTTGTGAAAAGATAGGGGGGGGTATACAGAAGATAGCCCTATTTTATAAAAGACCAAGTCCATATTATGGCAACAACAGCTCAAATAAGCAAATATAAATGACAGTCCATCATTACTTTAAGACATGACGGTCAGTCAATGCGGAAAATTTCAAGAACTTTGAACGTTTCTTCAAGTGCAGTTGCAAAAACCATCCAGCGCTATGATGAAACTGGCTCTCATGAGGACTGCCACAGGAAAGGAAAACCCAGAGTTACCTCTGCTGTAGAGGATAAGTTAATTAGAGTTACCAGCCTCAGAAATTGCAGCCCAAATAAATGCTTCACAGAGTTGAAGTAAACACATCTCAACATCAACTGTTCAGAGGAGACTGTGTGAATCAGGCCTTCATGGTTGAATTACTGCAAAGAAACCACTACTAAAGGATACCAATAAGAAGAAGAGACTTGCTTGTGCCAAGAGACCCGAGGAATGGACATTAGACCGGTGGAAATCTGTCCTTTGGTCTGATGAGTCCAAATTTGAGATTTTTGGTTCCAACCGCCGTGTCTTTGTGAGACGTAGAGTAGGTGAACGGATGATCTCTGCGTGTGTGGTTCCCACCGTGAAACATGGAGGAAGGGATGTGATGGTGTGGGGGTGCTTTGCTGGTGACACTGCTGGTGACACTGTCAGTGATTTATTTAGAATTCAAGGCACACTTAACCAGCATGGCTACCACAGCATTCTGCAGCAATACGCCATCCCATCTGGTTTGCGCTTAGTGGGACTATCATTTGTTTTTCAACAGGACAATGACACAACACACACCCAGGCTGTGTAAGGGCTATTTGACCAAGAAGGAGAGTGATGGAGTGCTGCATCAGATGACCTGGCCTCCAAAATCACCCGAACTCAACCCAATTGAGATGGTTTGGGATGAGTTGGACCACAGAGTGAAAGAAAAGCAGCCACCAAGTGTTCTGCATATGTGGGAACTCCTTCAAGACTGTTGGAAAGGCATTCCAGGTGAAGCTGGTTGAGAGAATGCCAAGAGTGTGCAGAGCTGTCATCAAGCAAAAGGGTTCCTAGTTTGAAGAATCTAAAATCTAAAATCTATTTTGGGGCTCCCGAGTGACGCAGCGGTCTAAGGCACTGCATCTCATTGCTAGAGGCGTCACGACAGACCCTGGTTCGATCCCAGGCTGTATCACAACCGGGCGTGATCGGGAGTCCAAAAGGGCGGCGCACAATTGGCCCAGCGTCGTCCGGATTAGGGGATGGTTTGGCCGTGGTAGGCCATCATTGTAAAATAAGATTTTGTTCTTAACTGACTTGCCTAGTGAAATACAGGTAAAAAAAATCTGTAAAACATTTGTTTAACACTTTTTGGGTTACTACATGATTCCATACTTGTTATTTCATAGTTTTGATGTCTTCACTATTATTCTACAATGTAGAAAATAGTAAAAGTAAAGAAAAACCCTTGAATGAGTAGGTGTGTCCAAACTTTTGACTGGTACTGTACATAGGCCTCAAGGTGTAGTAAATTATATGAGATCTGATTCATAATTTCAATGAGTCATTTTAGCAGCATGTTTAGCAGAAATGTATGTAGCCTAAAACAATCTCAGTGTGGGTAAATTACTGCAAACTCAACAGGCAAATTAGCGCTGAGTGCTGTTCAATGACTAGGTGCTGAAACCAGCCATGCAAAACCAACCATCAGACCAATCAACTTTTAATCAGCCTCCGGCGAGCTGTTTTTGTTGTACATGTTATCAGAGACATTCAATGTCATTATATACTTATAAATTACTGTAGGCTAGGCTATTATTACTTTGATTATTCATGATTGAATGTCAAGTTCGCTTCTGCATTTATAGCTCTCCCACTGGGCACACACTGATTTTCCCACTTTATTTCAATTAAATTACATTGAACCAACGTGAAATAGACGTTGAGTTGACGTCTGTGCCCAGTGGGATATTTTCCTTTGGTTAATTGAGAAGTTATGTAGCGTTTCAAAGGGAATAAAGAGTTGCCAAAGATAGATTGGCAACGGACAGCTGTTTATCATCATTTGTTTCTAAAGAAAAGTTGAATTAATATCTGTATCTCATCTGCAGAAAAGACACCAGTGAAAGAGGTCTGGCAAGGAGATGATGGATCTTCGATTAAACTTGGACCCACAGCTCTTCCCAATGGCAAAGCGGACATGATTCTATCACCAAGACCGTTTACACCATGTGGAATATGATGTTCTTGAATGCCGTTAGGTTTTTGTATTTCCCTATTTTACTGTATGACGCATTCGTCTCCCCCAGTAACATATTTGAGAGGTCAGTGGTTCCTAAAGCTGGTTCGTCCCGCTTGGTGGCCAGAATGGATGGGGACGTTATAATTGGTGCCCTGTTCTCGGTCCACCACCAACCGTCAACAGAGCAGGTAGCGGAGAGGAAATGTGGTGAGGTTCGGGAACAGTACGGAATCCAACGAGTAGAAGCGATGTTCCACACCTTGGACCGAATCAACTCCGACCCGGATCTTCTACCCAACATCACTCTGGGGTGCGAGATCAGGGACTCCTGCTGGCACTCCTCAGTGGCTCTGGAGCAGAGTATTGAGTTCATTAGAGACTCTCTCATCTCGATCCGGGATGATGACAACAAGGATGGTACCTCCAGACAGTGGTGCATGGAAGGGATGCCTGCGAGTCAGCCACCCGCCACCAAGAGACCCATAGCAGGAGTTATCGGGCCTGGGTCAAGCTCAGTGGCTATTCAAGTTCAGAACCTCCTGCAGCTGTTCAATATCCCCCAGATAGCATATTCTGCGACCAGCATAGACCTGAGTGACAAAACGCTCTTCAAGTATTTCCTTAGGGTTGTGCCCTCTGATACTCTCCAAGCCAGAGCCATCCTGGACATTGTGAAACGCTATAACTGGACATATGTGTCAGCAGTCCATACAGAGGGTAAGTCACTGTCTATAGACCTACTGTATGTTTTTTTTTTTACAAAAGTAATTGCATGTTGGTATTTTTGCCTTCAATATCTACTCAAACACAATTTGATTAAGTTTAAATAATTGGCAGAACTGCGGATACTCTCATATGTGTTATTGTACAATTGATTATGATTTTTCATAATTCATAATCCTAATGGATTTAGCTCATAAAGGAGGGGGGGGGGGGGGGGTTCAACATCATCCACCAAAGCGTATAGCCTGTGCTTGTTCATTCAGGCCTTCCTCATCCCTCTAACTTAGGCCTACAGTTCAGGAAAAAGGTACAACCTTCTGGGCACACACTGGTTGAATCAACGTTGTTTCCACGTCATTTCAATGAAATTACATTTACATTTACATTTAAGTCATTTAGCAGACGCTCTTATCCAGAGCGACTTACAAATTGGACATTTGAACAAACGTGAAATAGACGTTGAAGCCTCTGTAGGAAGAAGCCATTTTTTCATGGTCAAATTCTATGGTTGCTCCTAGCACTTTAACGTTCATTAACCCTGGTCTAGCCAGAAGCTTTTGAAGGGCTTATTTGGGTGTGGAGAGAAGTGTCAGACCAGTGAAGAGAGGGCAATGTTTGGATTCAGCTGTTGGTTAGGGAGGACGGAATATTCTATCTCAGTGGCGATTTTAGCATGTAGATCTTGGTGGGGCACAAAAATAAATAATGTGGGATGCATGCAAGCAAAGCCACTACACAACACTAAACAATACATTCAGTGTACTATAACGGTGACAAACGGTGCCCACAAACTGTTAGGGCCTACATAAAGCTGTCCCAACAGCAGAGTTCCAACAGCAGTCCTAACACCTTACCACTGCTACACCTGGCTATCAGCGGAGCCTTGTCTGGCAGCGAAACAGTTCATTCAGCCTCATTTACTGCCTTTTAAAATAACATAGCCGATATGGCTGACTTGCTTCAACAAATGTGGTTTCTACTGACAATTGGTCCTTCGTGGGTAAATTTTGTCATCAAACTTTGTCATCAAAGTCTGGCATTCTCTGGATTGATGGGGCTTTCAAGACGACTGGGAACTCTAAGAAAAAAAGGTTGAATCATGGTGACGTCAGTGTTCTTCAGGTCACCACTCTAGAAAGAGGCCCGAGTTCCGAATTTACAATTCCGAGTTGGATGAAAGTTCAAAACACATTTTCCCAGTCGTAGCTCGTTTTTCCCGAGTTCCCAGTTGTCTTGAACTCACTAATGTCAGATTTTGTAGATCCGAGTTAACAGTTGTTTTGAATGTGGCACAAATCATGCTTCATTGACAGCATGGCCAATGTTGAATGTTTATGAAATATAAACTAGGAAAAGAGACCCTTAATCTTAGACTTGGGACCACACAGGTACTCCACTGAATAGCAGGCTAATAATTGATTTGCTTGCAGTTAGCAACACTGATTCCTTCCAAACCACTCATTGTTGAATTTGCGATTCCCAACTTGTTGTGTAATGTTTATGTCCAATGGCCGATGAGCACCGGTACGTTTTATCTATAATTTCTCTTCATTATTTCTCTTCATATGTCAAGGATTAAAAAGGATTTGCCAGTAGATTGTCGACTTGATTCATGATGATGATGAATAGCTAAGATTTTGAAAGTATGATGTTGACATAGCTACTGTAGAAGCTACTGTAGATATGTGATTTGACGTAATTTTATCTGTGGCCAATGACCTTGAGCCTTTTGGATGGACACTTCTAATGTAACTCTATGGCAGCACCCAAGAGGCTAGAATTTTTTTGCTTCCATTATAATCCAGTTTTACATCGTTGAAGCAGATCAAATCATGACTACAGTCTTAGAAAAAAAGGTGGTATCTATAACCTAAACGGGTTCGTCGGCTGTCCCCATACGAGAACCCTTTGATGAACCCAAAAGGGTTCTACCTGGAACCAAAATGGTTAGTCAAAGGGTTCTCCTATGGGGACAGCTTATGAGCACTTTTGGAACCCTTTTTTCTAAGAGTGTACTTCATCTCCCACATAAAGGTACTACAATAGAAGCTTTTACGTGACGGCATCCCTTGCAATGATTTGTGTTGATGTTCCCAAAGATATCATTTTGTTTTGTTGGTTTATCATGGCAATAGCATATTTACAACTTGCTTCTGACCTCTGTTTAGAAATGAATGTGTGCAACATACTACCTCAACTCCACAAAATTCTTGAGTTATATGAATTGAATCTTTGGAGGATTTCGTGAACCAAGTCTTCCAGAAATGTCTGTCCTACTAAATCTTACTGGGGAGGTGATGGCAGGTAATCCACCAGGTATCCAGCTGTCAGAAAGTATCCTGGTGAGACGACTGTTGGTTAATGACTGCATTTAAGAGGTTAGATAGAAATATATATGCTGTCCTTATCCACAAACTCTCTGCGACATGATGTAATTCAGTCAAGATGATTCATTCGATTAATTCACTTCAATGTTATAAACTACTGGAAATAATAAATCTATATTTTTAAAATGTTTTCCACCTTTATAGTATTGAACAACTACAGCATATGAGACTGAGAAAACAAGACAATTCTCTGCTTTAGTAGCTACAGTTCTGTTCTGCAGTACAGTAATAAGAGCCAGGCAGTAGGATAGATTATTATGCAATAATTAAGATTCCATGCCCCGATGATGAGATATCTGAATGATATACGGTTTATAGCTGCCTGCTTGCTGTGCATAGTCACAGGTTGCGTCCTATGGTATCATATTCCCTCCCTGTATAGTGCACTACTTTTGAACAGAGCCCTATAGGTCCTGGTCAAAAGTAGTGCACTATAAAGGGAATAGGGTGCCATTTGTGATGCGACCTTTGATCTACCTGCAGTGAAGGGACTCAGAGGACTCAGGCAGAGAGTTGTTGATGAACTCATTAAAACCCAATTACATTTCTGTTCTGTTGCACCTTCGTTACTTACCAGACCGATGAGTAGAATGATATGTGTTTTTATTAAATAATACAAGTGACATGAGTTACAGTGACATGACATGGCAAACAGACTGAAAGTTTGAAATGCAGTCACTAGTTATAGGTTGCAGTGCTGTTGTGTTTGGCTTGTTGGCAATACTTACAGGTGGAGTTATAATTCAAAATGTCTTAAACTTCTTCAGAATGTAGAATATTGTATTGACCTTTTAAATAATATTGTGTTAAAATATATATTTACCTTTAAAGACCATGATATAGTGTTGTTTTTTTTGTTTGTTAATTAATGCTGTTTATTTTCCCAGGTAATTACGGAGAAAGTGGCATGGAAGCTTTTAAGGAGCTGGCCTCTCAGGAGGGGCTGTGTATCGCCCATTCAGACAAGATCTACAGCAACGCTGGGGAGAAGCACTTTGACAGGTTGCTGAGGAAGCTGAGAGAACGCCTGCCCAAGGCCCGGGTGGTCGTCTGCTTCTGCGAGGGCATGACGGTCCGTGGACTGCTCATGGCTATGAGACGACTTGGGGTGGCAGGGGAGTTCCTTCTCATTGGGAGGTAAAGTTAGATCATTTTATATGTTCATAATCAGTCTTAGCAATGAGTCAAAGTGAGATATCAAACTGGTGCCGTATGTATCAAGCATCACAAAGTAAGAGTGTTGATTTAGGATCATAAGATTACATGGACAGGGGGACCTGATCCTAGATCAGCACTCCTACTTTAAAACGCATGATTCATTAGGTCCCAGATCAGATCAATCTGAACATAGAATGGCAAATTTTCTGTTCTTACCTTACTCCATTTTGTGGAGTGATTGACCTCATTATTATCATATAGTATAGCGAAATTATTGCCATGACCATTGAGGGTTGTCCTAAGTAATATGGTGCTGTTTCTCCCTTTGATATATCATACCAAGGCCCCCTATGGTTTACTCAGTTTATACTTGAACACAATAATAATCATTATTCTAGCAGTATTGGAGGTCCTTCTGAAAACAGAAAGAAGCTTTTAATCACACTCATTCTCATGAATAATGCATGGTTAGACAGCTCTCTCTCTATCTATTTCTACCGCTCTCTATCTTTCTCTTTCTCCTCTGTCAGAGACCAGGCAAACTGGGGAGGCTTGGGTAATATGGGACAGCTCTTTTCTCTCCCCCTGTCAGATCACAGACGCAGTGGGAGACTAGGGTAATATGGGACAGCACCTCCAGCACAGAGCTCAGTGGTGAGGACTACTGAGCATCAAAGCACAGATCAGCTTGTAGACATTCCCCCACTGTAGTAAGACTGTAGCTATGCAGTGATGGAGCTAGCTAGCATGAAGACCTGACAGGAGTAGTGAAGCTCCAGCAGCAGCTACAACTGTCCCGAATTAGCCTGGTCTTTTTTCAATTGTAGGTTTTATTGTTTCCTTTCACACAATAACAATACAGTTGGACCATGCAGGCTAACCCTGGATAACAGTTTGGACAATTCTTCATCAAAAGACAGAAACATATTGTATATACAAACAAAGTAAGTGATGTAACACTGTTATATGGTGATAGTGAGGATACAGTATGAAACACCGATGATAAAACACAAATCTATAAAGCTTTAAACTCTCTGCAGTTGAGTTATGCAGCTTGTGACGTCTTCGTGGGTGATAAATAGGACACGGGATTGGTGCGGCTGTTTCTTTCTGGGTCAAGGAGACTAGCGACTGAAAAAAGACTGTTTTGTAGAGCAGTGCAGTAAGTGAACATAGCCAGCCCATTGCGTTGGGTCCATCTATGATAGAGGAGGCTGGGGATGACCATCCATCTATCCTGGGCTGTGTGGAGGATGAGAGGAACGGCTTATTTGCAGCGTGGACCTCATTCATCCAGTATGTATCCACTTACTGTTGCAGATGCTTTTACCCAACATACAATACAGTAGTTTGTAAAATACAATGTTACTTATAGTACAGTATAGAGCACACATGTTTTGCAACCCAATATATGTGTATGTGATTCCTGTAAGAAACAAGAGGCCTTCTCTAAATAGCAGAGGTCTTTTTTGTTAAACGCTGATATTACATTTGCCATTGTCTTTGATTTGGGTATATAAGCTACAGGCTTCCTTCTATGTAAAGGTTAGACAATGCAACAATTATACCCAGTATCCCACATGGAGGTGGTATGGCCTGGTTGAGTGTTTTTGTTGTTGTTCATACCATGATTTGAATGATGACTTCAATGTGCTGACGTCAGAGCAGCAGGTTCTTGGAGCATAGTGTGTGTGTAGTGCTGTGAAACAGATGGCTTGATATTGGTGATGTTGCCATGCTGGAGGAAGGAGGAGGGCATTCATTAGTCAATTGTATAATTTTGTGTGCTACACAAAAATATAATATGATTAGCATACTCTCCTGGCAAGTGGCAAGGTGTGTATTTCTATGTATTGTGTTACTGATGAAATGTTCTGTCCCCTATAGTGATGTCTGGGCAAACAGAGATAGGGTGGTGGAGGGTTATGAGCAGGAGGCTATGATGAGATTGCTGTGATGTTCATGTATCATGGAGCACACGCTCATTACTCCTCCCTAAGCTATGAAATAAGTACACGCAACACAGAGAATATATTCATCAACTTTATTTCTGATATTCTCTGGTTGAGAAGAAGCTTTCCTGGAAAGAGAATCTCACAGGTTACATGGACTCTGTCTTCCTGACCATTGTTCACGGCCCCTGCCACTTGGCAAGCAGTTTACTTGAATCAGAAGGTAGAAGTAGTAACACCTTCTGCTCGGACTTCATTTCACTTTCTCTTGCATTTTTGTCGCGCCATACCTTATGCTTTTGTTGTGACTCTTGAAGATGCTGTCTTGCCATCTCCTCCCTCAGGCTGTCCAACTTGTCTGGCATCTATATGATGTAGACAAACAAAAGAACATGTAACCATTTTGTCCCAGTCCCTACCAGAGTCATCTAAAAACTTTCTCAACATCTGTTTCAGGGGACCATTGAAATGCTCTAAAACACCACCCGTTTTGGGGTGGTAAGGAGTAGTCCTAACATTAATGTTACTGTGTCTCTCCCCACAGTGATGGCTGGGCAGACAGAGATGAGGTGGTTGAGGGCTATGAACAGGAGGCTGTGGGCGGTATCACTGTGAAGCTGCATTCGGAGGAGGTCACGTCCTTCGATGACTATTTCCTGAAGCTCCGCCTCAACACCAACACCAGGAACCCGTGGTTCCCTGAGTTCTGGCAGCACAGGTTCCAGTGCCGCATCCCAGGGCACCCACTGGAGAACATGAACTACAGGAAAAACTGCTCAGGTAGATATGGGGAGAAAAATATATGATAGAGAATGATAATGGTTTCTTCAGAAGGGTTGCTGACTTACAATGTAAACTAGCATATGGTATACTTTATGGTGTCTCAACTATAATTACATTAGATTTTTAGATGTTTACATGGTATGTTTGTCTCAAATGGCTAGAAGTTTCATGAAACTGGAGCAAATAAATAGTTTCTGTGCATCTAGCCATACAATAATGTTTTGTTTTTGTTTTATTTTATTTCTAAAACATTCTCCTGGCCAACCAAAGATGATCTAGGTAAATTGAATTTAAAAGGCACATTGGATCTAAAAAAGTGAATAATCAGATGAATTGGTTAGCTAAAGCTATATTGATCACTTGAAACAATGCTCAAAAAGCATGTCTTCAAAACGTTTTTTTCCCCCCACCTTGCACTTTTCTATTCCTTTTGAACTATATGCAGTACCAGTCAAAAGTTTGGACACACCTACTCATTCAAGTTTGTCTTTATTTGTACTATTTTCTACATTGTAGAATAATAGTGAAAAGATCAAAACTATGAAATAACACATATGGAATCATGTCGTAACCAAAAAAGTGTTGTGATACAGCCTGGGATCGAACCAGGGTCTGTGACACCTCTTACACTGAGATGCAGTGCCTTAGACCGCTGCGCCACTCGGGAGCCCCAAAATGTATTTTATATTTGAGATTCTTAAAAGTAGCCACCCTTTGCCTATATGACAGTTTTGTACACTCTTGGCATTCTCTCAACCAGCTTCATGAGGTAGTCAACTGGAATGCATTTCAATTAACAGGTGTCCCTTGCTAAAGCCTCTTAATAAAGGATCCACCCCTTTTTTTCAATTTCCGCCTAAAATGACATACCCAAACCTAACTGCCTGTAGCTCAGGCCCTGAAGCAAGGATATGCAAATTCTTGGTACCATTTGAAAGTAAACACTTTGAAGTTTGTGGAAATGTGAAAGGAATGTAGGAGAATATAACATAATAGATCTGGTAAAAGATAATACAAAGAAAAAAACAACCGTTCTTTTGTATTTTTTTTGTCCATCATCTTTGAAATGCAAGAGAACATTTGTTTAACACTTTTTTGGTTACTACATGATTCCATACTTGTTATTTCATAGTGTTGACGTCTTCAGTATTATTCTACAATGTAGAAAATAGTATAAATAAAGAAAAACCCTTGAATTAGTAGGTGTGTCCAAACTTTTGACTGGTACTGTGCGTTTTCAAACTTAACTTACAAGTTGGTTACCATTGTTTAGCAAATCCAGTGATGAATTCTATAGAAATTACTGATGTTTTCAAAAAATATATTTTGATTCAAGTGAAAGGTAAATATAAAACAATGCATGCAACAGTATATATATATATATATTTTTTTAAAAATATTTAGCATGAATTTACGTTTCTCTTTTACATCTCCTTTTCAAAGACTAGTTTGATCTTTTTTAATGTATATCCACCTCCTCATTAATAAATCAAGCACTAAGTTTCTCTTACGCTCTGCACTATTTATAACAAGGATATTGATAATTTGTGATAATCAGAGATAGAGTCATAGTCTGCTGTTCTGTCGTTTCTTTGTATAGAGCTCCAAAATGGTGAGTGTGTATTTTCCCGAATGAACTCTTAAAGCACATCACTCTGGCAATATACATAGAGGTCGACTGATATAGTGTATCATCAATAGAAAACTCTGTGATTTGTTTGATGGGAAGTCATTAACCTTTATGGTTAAGATGGTTTTTCCTACGCTGCATAGATACCAAACCAGAGGCATATCAACCCTGAAATTCAACGCTATCAATGTATATCTGTTGACCCCTACTATATAAAAGCTATTGGGGGGGTTTTATGCATTGCAGTGAGAGCACAACAACTGATTTCCCTCACACGCTGTGTATTCTCACATCCTCCTGGTTTTGAGATTGCCTGTATAAAACATAAGCCCAATAACATTTGAAAGCATTAGATGAGATGCGAACTGGCTGGTCTGCCTTGTAGAACCTCAAGCTGCATGTTCCTATATGGACCTTGGCCCAATACGTTAAGACACCATGAGGTTAGAATGGACACCACCCAAAGGACATCCAGCCAACTTGATGGAGCTGTGGGAAGCATTGGAGTCAACATGGGCCAGCATCCCTGTGGAACGCTTTCAACACCTTGTAGAGTCCATGCCCCGACGAATTGAGGCTGCTCTGAGGGCAAAAGCAGGTGCAACTCAATATTAGGAAGGTGTTCTAAATGTTTTGTACACTCAGTGTATAACTCTCACTCTTCATACCACTATCCACAACCCTATCCAATCGATTGTTGGTGTGTTTGTTTGTACTTGTAACATTCAGTAAGTTGATACATATATATTTTTTTAAACATGCCTGGCTACAAACAAACAAATCTGAAAACTGAGCAATCATTGTGCCCGAACCGTTTGATTCACAAATTGATACGAATCAAATTGTTGATTCTTTCTGTACCGGATACTATTATTAAAGGGCAACTCCACCACTTTTCAACCTCATATTCATTATCTCCAGCACCAAACCAGTGTCTACATATGTGAAAACTGCGCATTTCTACATTTTGTCGATTAAAAACCAGAACGTTAAAAAGTTCTACACGGTGACATAAGCAAAAGTTAAAACAAACTATGAGATTCACAGTGACGTGGGGAGCAAGAACACACCCTCCCTCTGGCTAGAAACTTGCTGCAGCTTTAAAAAAAAAAAAAAAAAAAAAAATCGTACTTTTAATCCTACCATGTGATATCACAGATCCGCATTTTTCAGGAGCCTTTCTTCTTATCTTTTTAACCACAGATCCTAGAAGCTCGCTGTTTTCACATATTATGTAGACACTGGTTTGGTGCTGGAGATGACGAATATCAGGTTGAAAAGTGGCATTGTTGCCCTTTAATATTGCGATTAGTATAAGACCGAGATCTGCTACAGTATGTGCTTCTTATATTGCTTCTAGCTTGCTTCACGCTTGTTAATCGATAGGGTGTCCCTGGACCTAGTTCTATATTGTTCTCTTCAAATTGTAGGCAAATCGTCAAAGTGTTACTCTACTGTCTCTATCTTTTAACCTACTGCACAATGTGTCGAACTGGTTTAATCACAAGACCTGTATATCTGGCAAACAGGGACGCAACTGGATCGAGGAAGGAATAAATTAGAATAATAGGTTTTCTTCCTCTGTCAATTAATGATACTATTACCACATTATGTATACCTAATTCAATTGCGAGTTACGAATACAAAATGGTTGGTGGCCTCCATGGTAACAAGCATTTCTTTGACGCCATAACATAATGATGCCTGCCCTTTGATGCTCCCAGACACAGAGCAGAACAGCACAGTGTGTCCTTCTGATGCACAAAACCCAAGAAGAACAATAAGCAGGTGTCTTTGGACACCCTATCATTCCTTTGTAATATTTCAGTCTATATTACGCTGCAAAAGATGTTTGACAATAAAAAAATGTTTTATTTAATATTCAGCTATGACTATCTATTTCACTTTGTATTGCATAACATTGTATAATCCTTGTATAATGCTTACAGAACTGAAACATGAAGTACTTAAAAAAAAAAAATATTACTTTGAGGAAACAATGCATCCCTAATCTTCCTTTCATGTTTTAACTGTATTCGGCAGGTTACGAAAGTCTAGAGGACAACTATGTCCAGGACAGTAAGATGGGATTCGTCATCAATGCTATCTACGCCATGGCTCAGGGTCTCCATGACATGCACAGCCACCTCTGCCCCGGCCATGTGGGACTATGTGAAGCCATGGACCCCATTGATGGAAGCCAGCTGCTAGAGTTCCTCATGAGGACCTCCTTCACTGGGGTGTCTGGAGAAGATGTGTGGTTTGATGAGAATGGGGACACACCTGGCAGGTAGGTGTAGCCCAGGCGATGTAGAGTCAGGGTCTCATGATGAGATAGCCCTGCCACCAGACATAAAACCAGTGTCACCCTCAGCCCAAGAGGGGATTTCCTCTTAAACTAAAGGTTAAGATGATGGTTTCCTGAGCGAGATGACTGCGGTATGAATCCGACAAGTACAGCATCTACTCTTAGTACTCAACGAAAATCCCCTGACAGTGACAATACTGTTCGCATATGATTAGGAAGACGTGCCCAGAAGATAACCAATCCTCCTGAAACATAACAAATATCAATATCTATGAATACCAAAGTCCCCTGCCCATGGATGAATATAATATAATCTGTTGCTTTCTCTTTCACTATGAAAATAAGTCTCCATACACTTGAATCAGATACAAGTTTCAGAGCAACTTTCCCTCCACTCTTAGGTATGAAATCATGAACCTACAGTATGTGGAGCCTGGTGCGTTCGACTACATCAATGTGGGTTCTTGGCACGAGGGTCAGCTCAGCATTGATGACTACATGATGCAGATGAACCACAGTGACATGGTCCTCTCCGTCTGCAGCGAGCCCTGCTCCAAGGGAGAGATCAAGGTAGGTGTCAACAGTCCAGCTGGTCTGATGCTACTGAACGATATTATTTATTTATCCATTGACTTTCATTAACACTAGGACGCCCACTGGGGCTTGATTTTCTCATTAAAACAAATCTGCATGCCATTGCGAAAGCAATCTCCTCCTCCTTCCCTTTCCATAACTCGTGTTAGCCCAATTTACACCTTAGCAATCTGCAAAACCTTCAATTTTTCAGATCTGTAAGGTGTAAGCAATATGGTGGACACCCCACCACTACCCTGATTATACTTATTCAGATGCTGCATATCTGCAAATTAAGGGTTAAGGCCAAGGGCCTTAAGTAGGGACTAGGGAGAGAACTGTGACCGGCTGTATGGGTAAATTGAGTGAGTTGAGAGACTCCAACAGTGTAATCTCATCCTGTCTATGTGTTTGATCGAAACAGGTGATCAGGAAGGGAGAGGTGAGCTGTTGCTGGATCTGTACAGCCTGTAAAGACAACGAGATTGTTCAGGATGAGTTCACTTGTAAGGCTTGCGACCTGGGCTGGTGGCCGGACCCTGAACTGGAAGGTATAGTACGGTGCCCTTCCCTTCTCTCTTTCATATCTACAGAATTGTGCATAAATGGGTCCAAAACAGTACCATCGAGTTGTTGGGTTATCTAGGAGTGTATGGTGTTTGCTTTTAGCTTTTTTTGTCTTTGTAGAGGTGCCTACATCAACATATACACAAAGCTAATGAAGGATAAAAGAGAGTGCATTCGGGAAAGTATTCAGACCCCTTTACTTTTTCCACATTTTGTTATGTTACAGCTCAGGTGCATATTGTTTCCATTGATCATCCTTGAGATGTTTCTTCATGTGGTAAATTCAATTCATTGGACATGATTTGGAAAGGCACACACCTGTCTATATAAGGTCCCATGCTTGGCAGTGCATGTCAGAGCAAAAACCAAGCCATGAGGTTGAAGGAATTGTCCGTAGAGCTCCGAGACAGGATTATGTCGAGGCACACATCTGGGAAAGGGTAGCAAAACATTTCTGCAGCATTAAAGGTCCCCAAGAACACAGTGGCATCCATAATTCTTAAATGGAAGAAGTTTGGAACCACCAAGACTCTTCTTAGAGATGGCTGCCCGGCCAAACTGAGCAATCAGGGGAGAAGGGCCTTGGTCAGGGAGGTGACCAAGAACCCGAGGGTCACTGACAGAGCTCCAGAAATCCTCTGTGGTGATGGGAGAACCTTCCAGAAGGACAACCATCTATATGAGCACAAGGTGAGACCCAGATGCAGACACAGGAGGCAGATGGTTGAGTCTTGATATTTATTAAACAATCCAAAAGGGGTAGGCAAGAGAATGGACAGGCAAAAGGTCAAAACCAGCTATGAGTCCAGGAGGTACAGAGTGGCAGGCAGGCTCGAGGTCAGGGCAGGCAGAATGGTCAGGCAGGCAGGTACGGAGTCCAGAAAACAGGCAAGGGTCAAAAACCGGGAGGACTAGCAAAAGAGAATAGAAGCATGAATACGGGAAAACTGCTGGTTGACTTGAAAAACATGCAAGATGAACTGGCACAGAGAGACAGGAAACACAGGGATATATACAGTCGTGGCCAAAAGTTTTGAGAATGACACAAATATTAATTTTCACAAAGTTTGCTGCTTCAGTGTCTTTAGATATTTTTGTCAGATGTTACTATGGAATACTGAAGTATAATTACAAGCATTTCATAAGTGTCAAAGGCTTATGAAGTTGATGCAAAGAGTCAATATTTACAGTGTTGACCCTTCTTTTTCAAGACCTCTGCAATTCACCCTGGGCATGCTGTCAATTAACTTCTGGGCCACATCCTGACTGATGGCAGCCCATTCTTGCATAATCAATGCTTGGAGTTTGTCAGAATTTGTGGGTTTTTGTTTGTCCACCCGCCTCTTGAGGATGGACCACAAGTTCTCAATGGGATTAAGGTCTGGGGAGTTTCCTGGCCATGGACCCAAAATATCGATGTTTTGTTCCCCGAGCCACTTAGCTATCGCTTTTGCCTTATGGCAAGGTGCTCCATCATGCTGGAAAAGGCATTGTTCGTCACCAAACTGTTCATGGATGGTTGGGAGAAGTTGCTCTCGGAGGATGTGTTGGTACCATTCTTTATTCATGGCTGTGTTCTTAGGCAAAATTGTGAGTGAGCCCACTCCCTTGGCTGAGAAGCAACCCCACACATGAATGTGTCTCAGGATGCTTTACTTTTGGCATGACACAGGACTGATGGTAGCGCTCACCTTGTCTTCTCTGGACTAGCTTTTTTCCGGATGCCCCAAACAATCGGAAAGGGGATTCATCAGAGAAAATGACTTTACCCCAGTCCTCAGCAGTCCTATCCCTGTACCTTTTGCAGAATATCAATCTGTCCCTGATGTTTTTCCTGGAGATAAGTGGCTTCTTTGCTGCCCTTCTTGACACCAGGCCATCCTCCAAAAGTCTTCGCCTCACTGTGCGTGCAGATGCATCTGAATCAACTTTAGGAGACGGTCCTGGCGCTTGCTGGACTTTCTTGGGCGCCCTGAAGCCTTCTTCACAACAATTGAACCCCTCTCCTTGAAGTTCTTGATGATCCGATAAATGGTTGATTTAGGTGCAATCTTACTGGCAGCAACCCTTTTTGTGCTAAGCAATGATGACGGCAGGTGTTTCTTTGCAGGTAACCATGTTTGACAGAGGAAGATCAATGATTCCAAGCACCACCCTCCTTTTGAAGCTTCCAGTCTGTTACTCGAACTCAATCAGCATGACGTCCAGCCTTGTCCTCATCAACACTCACCTTGTGTTAAGGAGAGAATCACTGACATGAGGTCAGCTGGTTATTTTGTGACAGGGCTGAAATGCAGTGGAAATGTTTTTTGGGGATTCAGTTCATTTGCATGGCAAATTTTTATTTATTTAACTAGGCAAGTCAGTTGAGAACAAATTCTTATTTTCAATGACGGCCTAGGAACAGTGGGTTTAACTGCCTGTTCAGGGGCAGAACTGTACCAGATTACAGATTTTTACCTTGTCAGCTCTGGGATTTGAACTTGCAACCTTTCGGTTATTAGTCCAACGCTCTAACCACTAGGCTACCCTGCCTCCGATCATGCTTCATAACATTCTGGAGTATATGCAAATTGCCATCATACAAACTGAGGCAACAGACTTTGTGAAAATTAATATTTGTGTCATTCTCAAAACCTTTGGCCATGACTGTACACCAGGGATAATAAGTGACACCTGGAGGGGGTTGAGTCAATCACAAGACAGGTGAAACAGATCAGGGTGTGAAACAATCTCTGGAGCACTCCACCAATCAGGCCGTTATGTTGGAGTGGCCAGACGGAAGCCACTCCTCAGTAAAATGACAGTCCACTTGGAGTTTGCCAAAAGGCACCTAAAGGACTCTCAGACCATAAGAAACAAGATTCTCTGGTCTGATGAAACCAAGAATGAAATCTTTGGCCTGAATGCCAAGCATCATGTCTGGAGGAAACCTGGCACCATCCCTACGGTGAAGCATGGTGGTGGCAGCATCATGCTGTGGGGGTGTTTTTCAGCGGCAGGGACTTGGAGACTAGTCGGGATCGAGGGAAAGATGAACTGAGCATAGTACCGAGAGATCCTTGATGAAAATCTGCTCCAAAGTCCTCAGGACCTCAGACTGGGGTGAAGGTTCACCTTCTAACAAGACAACGACTCGAGCACACAGCGAGCACACAGACAAGACAATGCAGGAATGGCTTCGGGACAAGTCTCTGAATGTCCTTGAGTGGCCCAGCCAGAGCACGGACTTGAACCCGATCGAACATATCTGGACAGACCTGAAAAAAGCTGTGCAGCGACACTCCCCATCCAACCTGACAGAGCTTGAGAGAATCTGCAGAGAAGAATGAGAAGGGCCTCCCGAGTGGTGCAGTGGTCTAAGGCACTGTTTAATCCATTTTAGAATAAGGCTGTAACGTAACAAAATGTGGAAAAAGTAAAGGGGTGTGAATACTTTCCGAATGCACTGTATACCTGGTTACAATACATCAGAGGATTTTTAGCCATATGTTATCTTATACTATTACATCCATGTGTATTATTACATGACATTACAAGTATATTGTCAATTTAAAGTCAATATTTACTTCCTTGCTCATGTGATGCACTCAACCTTTCTGTTCAGGGGGATACTTCGGGATTTTGGCAATAAGGCCCTCTATCTGCTTTCCCAGAATCAGATGAACTTGTGGATAACATTTTTATATCTCTGCGTGCAGTTTGAAGGAAGTTGCTAACTAGCGCTAGCGCAATTGCTAACTAGCATTAGCGCAATGACTGGAAGTCTTTGGGCATCTGACTGGAAGTCCATGGGTATCTGGTCATTGTGCTAACGCTAGCTGGAAATTGCGTTGGCACTAGATAGCAACTTCCTTCAAACTGCACGCAGAGACATAAAAATGCTATCCACGAGTTCATCTCAATCCTGAAGTATCCCTTTAAATATCCCTTTAATAAGAGCTCAGAGCAGATATCTTATTCACAGGGGAGGCACTATTCCCACAGGGGTATTACAGTCTGATTTTGAAGTTCAGTTCCTCAAAGCCTTCGCAGCACAACACTTAATTTGTGCTCAGCAGAGTTTATTCATCCATGATTGTTGGTAACAGCACTATTTCACCCATCTGGCCTATACCGCTTTCCTATTTTCAAAGGTGCACCCCATGACACCAGAGAACCATTAATCATAATCAACATGTATCATACAGCCCTAGCTTTCTTATTGCTACTGCTTATGGCTTTCAAGCTCTTCAAAGATAAGATGCTCTCCTTTAAATTCATTTAAATGTTTACCTTTCACGTCAGAGGTATTAGACATGAAACAACGATACTAACCAAAAATAATTGTCATCAACCTTGTGAAAGTGAACATTTTGTTTAGATAGCAATTATTTTAACAACCATAACACAAACTACTTAATGACCTTGTGTGATTATTTAGTTTTTGCTGTTTGACGTTAAAGGGATACTTCATGATTTTGGCATTGAGGCTCTTTATCTAATTCCCCAGAGTCAGATGAACTCATGGATACCATTTTTATGTCTCCGGGTCCAGTATGAAGGAAGTTAGAGGTAGTTTCGCAAGCCAATCCTATCTAGCATTAGCGCAATGACTGGAAGTCTACAGGAATCGGGTATCTGCTAGCATGCTAGTAGATACCCATAGACTTCCAGTAATTGTGCTAACGCTAGTTAGCATTGCCTTACGAAACTACTTCTAACTTCCTTCATACTGGACACAGTGACATAAAACCGGTATCCACAAGTTCATCTGACTCTGGGGAAAAGGATTAAGGGCGTAATTTCCGAAACCCTGAAGTATCCCTTTAATATAAAATTGGTCAGTGAAATATTTGCCATTAGTTAGCTGTGTCAGTGGATGGATACTGTGGTGATGTTGGATGATTGGACCAGTGTTATGCTGCAGTGATTTACTGACTCCTGCTGCAGTCCTGTCGTTCCCCCTCGCCTCTAATGGCTATGCTTTGTACTACAGCTTGCCTCTCCCTCCCCATGGCTAGCTGAGCTGTGCACTGGCCCTCCCTAAGTAGAGAAGGGGTTTATTTATAGTTGAGCTGAAAACCTACTTTACTACTTGGTGTGTTTTCCAACTGGAGGCAGCGATTACACAGGCTCTCAGATGGTTGATTTGGGGAAAGAAAAATGCTATAGGCTACCCATATTTAATTAATAATATTCAACTGTGCAGAATGAAAATTTTTATCCACTATAAGTTTATTTCATCCTTTGTGATTTTGGGTAGTTTTGTCAATTTGGAATTAAGAAATGTCAAGTCAGACATACACTGTCTGGGACCTAGGTTAAATCAATCAATCAATCCACCAGTCAGTTAGCCTATTGCATACAGTAAGAGCCTTTGTGCTTTGTTTCAAATGAAATATCTTCAGAGAAAGGTCTCACGCTTATTCTCTTTATCTGTGTCTTCTCCCCAGGTTGCGAGCCCATCACCTTGCGGTACCTGGAGTGGGGGAACCCAGAGTCCATCGTCCAGGTGGTGTTTGCCTGCTTGGGCATCCTGGTCACCTCCTTTGTCACCTTCATCTTCGTCCTGTACCGAGACACGCCTGTGGTCAAGTCCTCCAGCCGCGAGCTCTGCTACATCATCCTGGCCGGGATCTTCCTGGGCTACATCTGCCCCTTCACCCTGATCGCCCGGCCCACCGTGGTCTCCTGCTACCTGCAGCGCCTCCTGGTGGGCCTCTCAGCCACCATGTGCTACTCAGCATTAGTCACCAAGACCAACCGCATCGCACGCATCCTGGCTGGCAGCAAGAAGAAGATCTGTACCAGGAAGCCGCGGTTTATGAGCGCCTGGGCCCAGGTGATTATATAGACTTATTTAGATTTCTCTTTGTTCTTGTTTTCATCTGTTTGGTTTGGACATTGGATGCCTCCCAAATGGCACCCAATTCCCTATATAGTGCACTACCTTTGACCAGGACCTGCATAGGGCTCTGGTCAAAAGTAGTGCACTATAAGGAATAGGATGCCATTTCAGACGCACCTATTGTTTTGTCTTTGGTATGTCTTTGTGTCCTTGAAAAAAAGCGGCATATAAAACCTGTGTGTTCTTCTTATTTTGTATAATCAGCTGGTGATCGCCGGCCTCCTAGTCAGTGTCCAGCTCACCCTGGAGGTTACTCTGATCATCCTGGAGCCGCCTATGCCCGTCAAGTCTTACCCCAGCATCAGGGAGGTCTATCTGATCTGCAACACAAGCACGGTGGGCATGGTAGCGCCACTGGGCTACAACGGCCTGCTCATCATGAGCTGTACCTACTACGCCTTCAAGACGCGCAACGTTCCGGCTAACTTCAACGAAGCCAAGTACATCGCCTTCACTATGTATACAACATGTATAATCTGGCTGGCGTTTGTGCCCATCTACTTTGGCTCTAACTATAAGATCATCACCACATCGTTCTCAGTGAGCCTGAGTGTTACTGTGGCATTGGGCTGTATGTTCTCGCCAAAGATCTATATCATCCTCGCCAAGCCGGAGCGCAATGTGCGCAGCGCGTTCACCACCTCAGATGTAGTGCGCATGCACGTCGGCGACGGCAATATCGCTTGCCGGAGCAACAGCCTGCTCGACATGTTCAAACGGAAGAAGAACTCTGAGAAGTAAGTTGATGGAAATGAGTCATTCCTGGGCCTGTATTCAAAGAGTCTCAAAGTAGGACTGCTGATATAGAATCAGTTTAGCCTTTTAGAGCATAATGAATAAGATAAGATGGACAGGGGGATCTGATCCTAGATCATCTCTCCTACTCTGAGACGCTTTGTGAATACGGGCCCTGCTCCTGAGGTACCACTGGGATGCTGATTTTGCTTTACAGTAATTCACGCTCAGAGGGCAGAGTCTGCGTACCAAATGGCAACCTATATAGACTAGTTCTCTACTTTTGACCTGGGCCAAAAATAGTGCACTATGTATTGAATATGGTGCCATTTGGGACACAGAGAGAGTGTTACAGGATATTATGCCAGATCCAGGTCAATGTTCAATTAACAACCACCGTTGATCTGTTGCTGAATATAATTAAAACCAGCATACCCATGAGTACTGAAGGATCACTATCAGGATACACTGTACCACAGAATTAGGATGTATAGTATATTGGAAATACGTTCATCTGAATATATAAATAAATATACAATCCTCAGTAATTCAAACCAAAAATATGCATTTTGTAAAGTCTCCATCAACATAGAATTGATTTGTTAGAGATTTTAACTTTCCTTTTTAAATATGTTATTACATGAACCAGAAACACAGTTGTTGTCTCCACCTTTCTGAGTCCCTATGAAATAGCTAACAGCCATCTTTATTCTGTTCATAGTTCTAATGGAAAGTCTGTGTCATGGTCTGAACCAGGTGCAAGACATCATCCTCCAAAAGGGGAGCACAATTGGCACAGACTGTCTGTGCACGTGAAGAGACAGGAAGCAGGATGCTCCAATCAGACGGCCGTCATCAGACCCTTAACTAACACCTACCATAACACAGGCAGCAGCATGGCCATGGAGTTCTCTGACCTCAGCACCAAGACTCTGTACAATGTAGCTGAGGAGGACGAGAGCGACCTAGTCAGATACAACCCTCCCCTTAGTCCCCACATGATGTCCCATGGGCAGATAATGCCCACCACCGGTGGGCCGATGAAAGAGGTGGACGAGGAGGTGGTTGAATATTACCCTCCCGTTGAGCACATGCCCCTGCACCTGCCACAGAGCAGAGTGATCCCCCAGCAGAGAGTCATCATGGACCACCTACAGCTACAGGAGGTGGTGGGCAAGTACAACAGTGATTTCATCATCCCTGAGCTCAATGATATGGACATGATCATTCCACCCAGCCCTGTTGGTGGTGGTGAGGGTTTTGGGGGCAGGTCTGGGAGCAGTCATGGCAGGCCTGTGTACCACCAGGCTCATCTCATCCAGCAGCATGCAGTCTTGCCCCTGCAACTAGACCTTGGCTCCCTCGACGACGAGGAACACACCTCCCACCTGGAGATTGAGGAGATTGAGGAGGATGTAGAGGTGGAGAACGAGCAGTTTGGCCTCCTCCATGGATACATGTATGACAATGCCCTGATTCACGAAGAAGAGGACGACGACGACCTCGTTCAGCTCAAATTAGCAATGGAGAATTCTATGGCCCTGATGCCCCCCTCCCCATTTCGTGATACAGCGAGCATGGGGAGCCCCTTTCATAACGCCTCACCCGTGTCCGAGTCCATATTGTGCACCCCTCCAAACTATGCCTCCGTCATTCTGAAGGACTACACACAAAACTCCTCAACGCTGTGAACGAGTACTGTAGATATGGTAGAATAATATAGAGCCATTTTGTAGCTGATGACTTGTAGCATATTATTTGTGTTCCATTTAATGACCAGTAAGAAATGGTCAAAATGTCTTGAATACGTTATTGAGTGATTGACTGGACTATATTGGTTGACTCATGAAATCTATGAGCAAAAGTGTGTGTTTACAGGGATGAAAGTGAACAAAAAAAAGCACAGGACACACTTTTAAAAAGGTCTTATTGTTGTATAATAAATATCACGAAGAAAAGATTGAACCTGTTGCGAAATGTATTTCCATGTTTATGCAAGAGATGAACAGATTTGAACTTGCTCAGTGTCTTATTAGGAAAGCAAAAAGCTAAGATAGTCTTCTTCATGTAGCTTATTGAAGCTATTGTAGTCTTCTTCGCGTAGCTTATTGAAGTCATGTAAGTAGCAGTTATTAAGGGTACAATGCAGTGTCAATTTGACCATCATCAGGTATTACAATAATGGTTGTGTTTGTTGCTTGTTTTCTCTAAGGCAAACTTAAGCCGCTTGAAAGTAGATTGTTTATCATAATAGACTATCCAACCTGTAGTTCACAAACATGTCTATAAATAATGTATGCACTGTGTAGGCCCATGTTTTCTAATACAGTTATAACCTTACAATGTCAAAATATTCTAGATGAATGTGTTTTGTTGTTTTGCTCAAAACAAGTGTGTATTATTCGGAAAAAAAGCACAGAGATTGTCACAGTCACTTTCTTCATCGGATAACTTCAGAATGAATATATTATACAGATGAAATAACCAACTACTGTAAGAATGTAGCAAACAAAACCAGAAGGATTCAACTGCCATGTATCCGGATTGCTTCCATTTACAGAAAAACATTTTAAAATGTCTCTAATTTCTATTGCAAGTCTGTATATTTTATAAACACTCCTCTAAATCCATACTTGCAACAGTGTCTATTATAATATGACTGCCAAAAATGTAATTTGTTACTTTTGTGAATGTACAGTATGTAGTAGTATGCATCCTATTTTGGTAACGATTCAGATTAGTTTTACTAAAAGGAATTACTACGTTTATTTTACAATTTATAAGTGTGTTGCTTATAGTGACTGTTGGTTTGTACAGTATAATTCTTACTTTTACCAATTGTTATGATCTTACTATATATAATGTAATAAACAATGGCTAGTAACATGAATAGGCTATTTGATAGATATGAGTCAAATAATGCTTTGTTTTAAACATGTATCAAACACAGTAGTGCAAACAGTCATTGTCGTTCACATTATTGAAGATATATGTTTTGTTAGAATAAATAAAATACTTTTTTTTGCACGTGTACTGAGTCATTCATTCGTGGTGGCTGTCTATACCTTGGTCACCTGCGGCAAAATGAAAGTGTAGGCTACCACTCTCTGGTCTATATCGCTAGCCTACAACAAACCTGATGTTGCTGTTGATATTTGAACATGGCGGGGGAGGGGGGTTCAGTATCTGTATGCACAGAGTGTTTGTTTGAAGTTTTGGTAATTGGAGAGAGGGGTGTTTGGAAAAACGAGCTTTATCACGCCGTACGTTTTAACATGCGGTTCAAGGAGGAGTACAAGGCATCGATTGGAGTTGACTTCGCGTTGAAAACGATCGAATGGGACAATTAAACAGTGGTGAGACTTCAGCTTTGGGACATTGCAGGTAAGCCAAATATGTTGAGCACACACACACACACACACACACACACGTGAAATAATAAAGAGAAGGCTTCCGATATACTATGGATGGACAGATGTTTTCAGCTAGCACAATCATGTTTTTCTCACTCAAAACGTTACAGCCTAGAAATAGAAATACGATTATCCCACCAACTCAAAACTAAAGAAAAGTTGACTAGTAACAATAACCATTTCAATATTCCTATATAGAGAAGTGTAGAATTGGGCATAAAAAAAAGTGGACTGAAATGAGATCTTGATGATCTATGAGGGGTTGACAATATGAAGACCGTCACAGGTCTGTGTTTCTCTGCTTTTGTTATTTGATTTGGGGTTACAGCTTTTTCCTTACTAGGTTATCTCCATGGATTGTAGACAACATTTTGCTTTTTAAGTTGTACTTTTTCCATAGCCCCAGATTAACATTTATGTAAGTGAACAGCTTTCCAATCAAAGTTAAGGAGGATTTAAGAAAGCAAAGCAGATGACAACTATGGTTGTGTGCCAACAGGCGCCCTATTCCCTTTATAGTGCACTACTTTTGGCCAAGACCCATAGGGACACACTATGTCCAGAGTATACTACAAGGAGGACACGGGGGCGTTTGTGGTCTTTGACACGACTAAGATGGAGACATTAGAGGCTGCCTCACAGTGGAAGCATGACCTAGATAGCAAAGTGAGACTGGCCTGTGGAAGCCCTGTCCCTGCTGTCCTGTTAGCCAACAAGTGTGACCAGACAGAGGGAAACAAGGAGCTGTCTTCCCTCATGGACAACTACTGTAAAAGAGAAAGGCTTCCTGGGTTGGTTTGAGACGTCAGCAAAGGTGAGGAAGTCAGAAAGATATCAGTCAAAGAAGGAAGTCATGTGATGTACATTTTTGGACTTTAACACAGTAACAATGTACTCATAAAGACTAGTGGATATTGGGTCTTTTCATTTCAGTAAGCCATGACACCCACCATCTCAGATTGTTGTGAAATAGTTTCTGTAGTTACAAAAACAGATAAGATTTGCATTCCTGAAACATTATTTTTTTGAAATTGAATTTGAACCCAAATTGGCCCTTTTAATTTATAGGATTCACATAATATTTAACAAATATAGTACCTAACCTAACATCCGAGTTGGACCATACTTCTTTCTATCATTGAGTAAGACTTGAGGAATTATATAAAATGGTAAAAAGCCACCCACGGACCCCCCCCCCACCCCACGCCAATCAAATCAAACACCCCACCCCAACAACTAGTATACAGTATCAGTTCTCTATGTTTGACAAGTAGTATGGAGCTGCGGCTTGGAGTATTGCTTCTTCACCATTTGTTATGTATTCCCTGTGAATCTGGTGATGGCTTTTTCCCTCTGTTTAAAGAAATTAGCCATTGAAGTCGCTTGCATTATTTATTATAAATGAATGTGAAAGTACCAGGTTTTGCACACTAGATGCCACTGTTTCTGCTGCTGCCGCCACACCCTTTTATCAATTTTGCTGTTTTATTGAATGAATCACAACATTTTCTTTGCAACTTTGGATAGAAAACCCAATAGCGTTTGCTCATGATAAAAATAAATTGTGTGGTCAAGCCAGTCCTCCATGAAAGCAATTCAGCTTGTCCTTCTCTTAGCAACCTAATGCTTCAAACCAACTCTCCTTGAATAGTCCAACAAATGGCAGCTCTCTGAGGGCTATGCGTATGTTGCAATTCTCATATGAAGACTTTTCCTACCAGCCCAAACTTTTATGGAGAAATGGGCTAGTGACTAAAATGTTGTGACAATAATAAAATGATGAACCATTGGGAAAGGGAAACCTAGTCAGTTGCACAACTGAATGCATTCAACCAAAATATGTCTTCCGCATTTAACCCAACCTCTCTGAATCAGAGAGGTGTGTCATCAGCGTTCAGAGAGCAGTTGTTGGTCGGGTTTAACTGCCTTGCTCAAGGGTAGAACAGCAGATTTTCCCACCTTGCTGGCTCTCGGACTAGAACCAGCGCCATTTCGGTTACTGGCCCAACACTCTTAACCGCTAGGCTACCTGCCGCCCCATGGCAGTCATACTGTATGTTTTTCAATAAAATTATATTGTAGTGTGATTAGTGAAATTTACCATTAAACCCAACCCAATACCATTACAATTGCAAAACACTAACCGGTGTGTGTTTGGGACTTTTACCATTGAAGACCATTAGAGACCATAACATTGAAACCATTAGAACTGCTGTAGCCTAATAGTTAGCTTGTTTACCAGAAATGGTCTAACAGTAGCTAATTTGCCCCTTTTATGAAGGGAATTAACCACACACAGAGGGTTTCCTTGTGAGGTTGACCATACAATCTATTTTGATCATGTGCAAACGCTAATGGCTTTCTACCCAAAGTTGCAAAGAAAATGTTATGGTCCATTTAATAAACACAAAAGACCAGCAACATGGATAAAAGTGCAGTAGCAGGAACGGTGGCAGTAGCAGGAACAGTGGCATCTAGTCGGCAAAACGTTGTACTTTCACACTATAATGCAAGTGACTTCAATGGCTAATTTCTCAGAACAGTGGGGGAAAAACATCACCAGATTCACTGGCAATACATTACAAAGGATGAAGAAGCAATATTCCAAGCCGCAGCTCCATACTACTTGTCAAACATAGAGAACTGATACTGTATACTGGTTGTTGGGGTGGGATTGGCGTGGGGTGTGGGAGGTCCGTGGGTGGCTTTTAATCATTTCATTGGAATCCTCATGTCTTACTCATTGTTAGCAAGAATGATGGTCCAAATCGGATGTTAGGTACTATATTTATTGAAGATTATATGAATCCTATAATTTAAAATGGCCAGTTTAGGTGCAATCAATTAGCTTAAGAGAGATCAAATTAGATGGTGGGTGTCGAAATCCTTTTTCTTGTGCTTTTTAAGGTGGAATGACTCTGTTGTGATTGAATGAAAAACTGCAACAAGCCTGATACTGACTCTGACTGACCAAAATAGGTTGCATTTCACCATTCTTACATTTAAAAAGTGTTCCTTGTACCATGTTCCCCTATGTCTGACTTTCAGGACAATCCCAATGTTGACGAGGCAGGAGCCTTCCTAATGGAGAACATGCTGCAGATTGACAGAGGGCTGTCCAGCAGAGACAACGAAAAGGACAGGATCAACACGAGCCAGTCCAAGGCAACATTTAAATGCTGCTAGTACCACCATGGAGAAACAATGGACTCAGGGGGCAGAGGAATAGAGGGACTTTTACAGGGAGGAACAGCTGGGTAAACTCATAAATATGTAATTTCAACCAGCATTGCCCACTGGATTAGGTGTCAGGCATGTCAGTTTATATAATTCTAATTTCAAACCCTCACAGATGATTTCAGCACATTCCATCAGCAGTACATGGGTATGGGGCAGTAGGCTACATGGGCTGTATGTGTGGGGTTTGTAAGAAACACCTCTATGGAGATAATTGAGCTCATATCTTCTGGTAATCCACTGATCCAATCAGCAGGCCAATAAACCGACCAGCAGGAACACACAGACTGCTACATAGTCTCCCAAGGTACAGCAGCTTGCTGTGAGGACACTGGCTATGATTATAGAAATGTATTTAATAGAATAGTAATTCTAATTCCGTGGCTGCGACACTCCCTTTAAATGGTCAAGACCTGCTCACACGGGCGACACAATCTTGCTGTCTGACTAACATAAAAGCCAAACTATGTTAGCTTCTATAAGACTGACTGACAACATATTTTAATTCTATTTTATCCTCGTGAAACTCTTGGATATCATTCTTTCCTACTCCCTCACCAGATAGAGGAGATCTCTAAGACAAGGTTATTGTCAAACACTCATTCAGTGAACTATAGCGGCCACGCTATTGCAAATGGAGGAAATAACTTTCAACATGACCCATTTTCTGGCGCGCTTTCTTGAAGAAATATCTGAGAATGCAACCTAATGCTAGTGCTTACAACCTCCTGAGATGCGTTCTATATTGGAGTGTGCTATATTCAGCGTAGAGGACCCGTCTCGGTCTCAGTCACAGTCTCCAGATGGAGAATGTGTGTTGAAAGGAGCAATCTGCAATTCGAACCACAACAAAGCGGACGACCCCGCCACTGTTTTTGTAATCAAATCCAATTTTATTGGTCACATACACATGTTTAGCAGATGTTATTGCGGATGTAATGAAATGCTTGTGTTTCTAGCTCCAACAGTGCAAAAATAATAATATCTAACAATTTCACAACAATACACACAATACACACCAATCTAAATTAAGGAATGGAATTAAGAATATATAAATATTTGGAAGGGCAATGTTGCAGCAGCATAGACTAAAATACAGTAGAATAGAATACAGTATATGAGATGAGATGAGTAATGCAAGATATGTAAACATTATTAAAGTGACTAGTGTTCCATTATTAAAGTGGCCAGTGATTTCAAGTCTATCTATATAGGGCACCAGCCTCTAAGGTGCTAGTGATGGCTATTTAACAGTCTGATGGCCTTGAGATAGAAGATGTTTTTCAGTCTCTTGGTCCCAGCTTTGATGTCCCTGTACTGACCTCGCCTTTGCCTTCTGGACGATAGCGGGGTGAACAGGCAGTGGCTTGGGTGGTTGTTGTCCTTGATGACATTTTTGGCCTTCCTGTGTCATCTTGTGCTGTAGGTGTCCTGAAGGGCAGAACGCACCACCCTCTGGAGAGCCCTGCGGTTGCAGGCGGTGCAGTTGCCGTACCAGGCGGTGATACAGCCCGACAGGATGCTCTCAATTGTGCATCTGTAAAAGTTTGTGAGGGTTTTAGGTGCCAAGCCAAATTTCTTAAGCCTCCTGAGGTTGAAGAGGTGCTGTTGCGCCTTCTTCACCACACATCCACAGGTACACCTCCAATTGACTCAAATGATGTCAATTAGCCTATCAGAAGCTTCTAAAGCCATGACATAATTTTCAGGAATTTCCCAMGCTGTTTAAAGACACAGTCAACTTAGTGAATGTAAACTTCTGACCCACTGGAATTGTGATACAGTGAATTATAAGTGAAATAATCTGTCTGTAAACAACTGTTGGAAAAATTACTTGTGTCATGCACAAAGTAGATGTCCTAACCGACTTGCCAAAACTATAGTTTGTTAACAAGAAATTTGTGGAGTGATTGAAAAACAAGTTTTAATGACTCTATTCTAAGTGTATGTAAACTTCCGACTTCAACTGTATCTAACAAGTAATATCTAACAAATTACACAACATATACCCAATACACACACATCTAAGTAGGAATAAATTAAGACTATATACATATGGACGAGCGCTGTCAGAGCGGAACAGACTAAGATACAGTAGAATAGTATAGAATACAGTATATACATATGAGATGAGTAATGTAATGCAAGATATGTACACATTATTAAGTGAATGAGATACTGTAGAATTGTATAGAAAACAGTATATACATATGAGTTGAGTAATGCCAGATATGTAAACATTATTCAAGTGACTAGTGTTCCATTCCTTAAAGTAGCCAGTGATCTCAAGTATATGCCTATAGGCAGCAGCCTCTAATGTGCTAGTGATGGCTGTTTAACAGTCTGATGGCTTTGAGATAGAAGCTGTTTTTCAGTCTCTCTGTCCCAGCTTTGATGCACCTGTACTGACCTCGATTTCTGGATGATAGTGGGGTGAACAGGCAGTGGCTCGGTTGGTTGATGTCCTTGATGATCATTTTGGCCGTCCTCTGACATCGGGTGCTGTCGGTGTCCAGGAGGGCGGATCTTTTGACCCCTGTAATGTGTTGGACAGACCGCACCACCCTCTGGAGAGCCTTGCGGGTGCGGATGGTGCAGTTGCCGTACCAGGTGGTGATACAGCCCGACAGGATGCTTTCAATTATGCATCTGTAAAAGTTTGAGGGTTTTAGGTGACAAGCCAAATTTCTTAAGCCTCCTGAGGTTGAAGAGGCTCTGTTGCATCTTCTTCACCACACAGTCTACGTGGGTGGTCCATTTCAGTTTGTTAGTGATGTGTACGCCAAGGATATTTAAGCTTTCCACCTTCTCCACTGCGGTCCAGTCAATGTAGATAGGGGGGTGCACCCTCTGCTGTTTCCTGAAGCCCATCTCCTTTGTTTTGTTTTGTTGAGTAAGAGGTAATTTTCCAGGCACCACACTCCCAGAGCCCTCACCTCCTCCCTGTAGGCTGTCTCGTCATCGTTGGTAATCAAGCCTGCAACTGTTGTGTTGTCTGCAAACTTAATGATTGAGTTGGAGGCGTGCTTGGCCACACAGTCATAGGTGAACAGGGAGTACAGGAGGGGGCTGAGCATGCACCCTTGTGGGGCCCCAGTGTTGAGGATCAGTGGAGTGGAGGTGATGTTTCCTACCCTCACCACCTGGGGGTGGCCCGTCAGGAAGTCCAGGGCCCAGTTGCACAGGGTTCAGACCCAGGGCCTCGAGAGTAATGCTGCTCTGCGCATGCTCTGAGGACATACTCTGAGGACGCGGCTATGGATGCCGTCTGGGCCAGCAGCCTTGCGAGGGTGAACACGTTTAAATGTTTTACTCACGTCGGCCACAGAGAAGGAGAGCCCATAGTCCTTGAAACATTAAGACTTCCTAACATTTTCCCCTCAGAACAGCCTCAATTCGTCGAGGCATGGACTTGAAAGAGTTCCACAGGGATTCTGGCCCATGTTGACTCCAATGCTTCCCACAGTTGTGTCAAGTTTGCTGGATGTCCTTTGGGTGGCTGTCACGCCCTGCCCATAGAGAGCTGTTTATTCTCTATGTTGGTTAGGTAGGGGTGTGATTAAGGGTGGGCTATCTAGGGGAATTATATGTCTATGTTGGCCTGGTATGGTTCCCAATCAGAGGCAGCTGTTTATCGGTGTCTCTGATTGGCGGATCATATTTAGGTAGCCATTTCCCCATTGTGCTTTGTGGGATCTTGACTATGTTAGCACTATTTTGAGCTTCACGTTTCGTTTTGTTCGCGTTATTGTTTTTGTTCTTTGAGTTTTCTCTTCCTAATAAAAGGGATGGAAACATACCACGCTGCATCTTGGTCCAATCATTATGACGATCGTGACAGTGGCAGACTATTCTTGATACAAACGGGAAACTGTTGAGCGTGAAAACCCCAGCAGCGATGTAGTTCTTGACACACTCAAACCGGTGCACCTGGCACCTACTACTATACCCCATTGAAAGGCACTTAAATGTTTTGTCTTGCCCATTCACCCTCTGAATGGCATAATTTTTTATTTAAACTTTATTTAACTAGGCAAGTCAGTTAAGAACAAATTCTTATTTACAATGACGGCCTAGGAACAATGGGTTAACTGCCTTGTTCAGGGGCAGAACGACAGATTTTTACCTTGTCAGCTCTGGGATTCGATCTAGCAACGGTTACTGGCCCAACACTCTAACCACAAGGTTACCTGCCGCCCCATAATAAAAACACAATTCATGTCTCAATTGTCCCGAGGATTAAAAATCCTTCTTTAACCTGTCTCCTCCCCTTCATCTACACTGACTGAAGTGGATTTAACAAGTGATATCAAAAAGGATCATAGCTTTCAACCTGATTCACCTGGTCAGTCTATGTCATGGAAAGAGTACGTGCCCTTAATGTTTTGTATACTCAGTGTAAATCATTAATATATATTTTTTTTAAATTGATACATCAATCACAAATTTCCCCTTTGTTTGTACATTGCAAAGAGCACATTCTGTTAAATCAATAAAGGATCACCTTTCACCTGGATTCACCTGGTCAGTCTATGTTATGGAAAAAACAGGTGTTCCTAATGTTTTGTACACTCAGTGTATATTCTCTTCTCTTTAAAGGTATGCTGCTTTACAGTTGTTGCCAAAAGGAACCCTAAAGGATTCTCAGACCATGAGAAACAAAATTCCCTGGTCTGATGAAACCAAGATTGAATTCTTTGGCCTGAATGCCAAGCGTCACATCTGGGGGAAACCTGGAACCACCCCTATGGTGAAGCAAGGTGGTGGCATCATCATGCTGTGGGGATGTTTTTCAGCGGCAGGGACTTGGAGACTAGTCAGGATCGAGGGAAAGATGAACAGAGCAAAGTATAGAGAGATCATTGATGAAAACCTGCTCCAGAGTGCTCAGGACCACAGACTGGGGTGAAGGTTCACCTTCCAACAGGGCAACGCAGGAGTGGCTTCGGGACAAATCTCTGAATGTCGTTGAGTGGCCCAGCCAGAGCCTGGACTTAAACCCAATCGAATATCTCTGGAGAGACCTGCAAATAGCTGCTCAGCGACACTCCCCATCCAACCTGACATAGCTTGAGATGATCTGCAGAGAAGAATGGGAGAAACTCCCAAATACAGGTGTGCCAAACTTGTAGCGTCATACCCAAAGATAGTTGAGGCTGTAATCACTGCCAAAGGTGCTTCAACAAAGTACTGAGTAAAAGGTCTGAATACTTATGTAAATGTAATATTTCAGTTTAATTTTATTTTCAAATGTGCAAAAATGTCTAAAAACCTGATTTTGCTTTGTCATTATGGGGTATTCGTGTGTAGATTGATAATGGGAATAAACAATTGAATCAATTTTAGAATAAGGCTCTAACGTAACAACATGTGGAAAAAGTTAAGGGGTCTGAATACTTTCCGAATACACTGTATATATTCTCTTCTCTTTAAGGGTATGCTGCTTTACAGTTGTTGTCCCTGTCACGCAGTCAATTCCCAAATTGGAAAATACTTTTGGGCTACACATTGTATTTTGTGGTTGCTTATTAATATATTTGGAATTTTTGGGGAAGTGAAACCTTGACCTTTATACTGTATTTGCTGACATGCCGTATATTAGAGACAGGTTCTTTTTACATCCCATCTGCTCTTTGCTGTCTTGTAGCTTTACTTTGCAGTGTCCTCAGACCTCTCGCAGTGTGTCTAGGGATCTGTTCTATATGGTATCCTGGTTGCTGTGCTATACACTGCCTACACTCTATGGCACTAGGGCACATTCAGGTTTCTGCCTGTCACATATGGGCCTGTTTTCCGGACAAATATACCCCTTCGACTAAAAAGCACTTTCAATGAAGATTCACCATTGAGCATGCTTTTTAGTCCAGGACTAGACTTAACCTGTGTCCAGGAAACCAACCTTATATGTTCAGAGTAACTTCAACTTGAAAACTGTGAACCTGACGGCACCGTGATAGCCTACTTGTCACGTTCTGACCTGAGTTCCTTTTTTATGTCTTTGTGTTAGGTTGGTCAGGGAGTGAGTTGGGGTGGATAGTCTATGTTCTTTTTTCTATGTTGTTATATTTCTGTGTTTGGCCTAGTATGGTTCTCAATCAGAGGCAGCTGTCGATCGTTGTCTCTGATTGAGAATCATACTTAGGTAGCCTGTTTTCCCCATTTTGGTTGTGGGTGTTTATTTTCTGTGTAGTGTCTGTTCACCTTGCAGAACTGTTTCGTTTTCTCCTCGTTGTTATTTTGTGTAGTGTTCAGTTTTCAATTAAATTATGACGAACACTTACCACGCTGCATTTTGGTCCTCTTCTCCTTCACCAGACGAGATTCGTTACACTACTGTATGATTGATACTGTGTGTATGTATGTATTCACCATGATCAGGTTTGGTGTCGTTAGTTTACCTCCTATGAGTAAGTGTGCCTGCGGAAAGTGACCGAGGAGAAGTAACACAACTTCTAAATATGGATTACGTCCTAGATACAATACAGCCAGGAGACCTAGATTCAGGAGTCAAGATAAGATGTTGCCCCAAATACTTTTACATTCTGGATCAACACATAAGATCTCATTAATAACTGATCTATTATTGATGACATGCTCATAAATGTGACATTGTGAATGAATGACCCTTTATTCAACCCATCCTAACACTTTTTAAATTCTCCTATTTTCATTCACTCTCTCCTTTCTATCGACCTACTGCTGCGTACTGGGCTACGAAGAATTCTGACGAGCTAAACTGTTTATTGAATTGGCACAGCATGCTGTTGAAGAGCTAGCACCAGATACTACTTTATGTTGTTTATTGAATTGGAAACCAAAGACAGTTCTAGCGAGGCTGGCACCAGATACACGGTTTAAGTCCCAAATGGCACCCTATTCCCTACATGGCCCACTTCTATTGACCAGGGCTGATAGGGTTCTGGTTTAAAATAGTGCACTATATAGGGCAGGGATGGGCAACTTTGATGGGGGTGGGGGCCACAAAAATCGGATCTCATCATGAGGGGCCGCAGTGACTTGCGGGTTGGAGTACCCACATCCATACCAACATTTAAGTCATTTAGCAGACGCTCTTATCCAGAGCGACTTACAAATTGGAAAGTTCATACATATTCATCCTGGTCCCCCCGTGGGGAATGAACCCACAACCCTGGCGTTGCAAGCGCCATGCTCTACCAACTGAGCCACACGGGACCTGAGCGCTGGTGCAGGTGCAGGTTTTCATCTTGAGTCATTTTCTATTAAGGTATTTTTACTTTTACTCAAGTATGAGAATTGAGTACTTTTTCCACCACTGAAAATCTGTCACCATTTGGATGGACACCTAGCTAGTGACTGATATAACAAGATAAAACATTCTGATTCACAACCAAAATACTTTTTCTTTTGGGGAATTGATCTGCGGGCCTACAAAAGGTCCAGTTGCCCATCACTGATCTAGGGAATAGGGTGCCATTTGGGACACAGACTGTTATCTGGCTCTTCTATCTCTCTCACTGCATCCTGTGCACCATTCAGTAGGCTCTAGCCAAAACTCCTCCAATGGCTTCTCTTCAATCCAACACATTGGGGGCTGGTTAATATTCATAAACCTTATTTTACATACAAATTAACACTGTTTAAATAAATACAAATATTGCGAGAGAGCTTGCATACTGAAGTATGTGTTTTGATATTCTTACAGAGCATAACACTGAACCCCTCAACTGATCCGACATATGTTGCTGTCCATTGTGCTGAATTATATAAGGATTCAAACCTAAAACACTCTACTCGTCATCTGTAGAAGAGAAGGTTGGGAAGAGGAGAGAGGGATGGAATGAGGAGAGAGGGGTGGGATGAGGAGAGGGGKGGGRTGAGGAAAGAGGGGTGGGATGAGGAGAGGGGTGGGATGAGGAGAGGGGTAGGATGAGGAGAGAGGGGTGGAAAGAGGAGAGAGGGGTGGGAAGAGGAGAGAAGGATGGGAAGAGGAGAGAGGGATGTGATGAGGAGRGRGGGAKGGGARGGGGRGRGRGGGRAGGSAGAGGAGAGAGGGRTGGGAAGAGGAGAGAGGGATGGGATGAAGAGAGAGAGATGGAAAGAGGAGAGAGAGATGGGATGAGGAGAGATGGATGGGAAGGGGAGAGAGGGAAGGCAGAGGAGAGAGGGATGGAAAGAGGAGAGAGGGATGGGATGAAGAGAGAGAGATGGAAAGAGGAGAGAGGGATGGGATGAGGAGAGAGGGGTGGGATAAGGAGAGATGGATGGGAAGGGGAGAGAGGGTAGGCAGAGGAGAGAGGGATGGAAAGAGGAGAGATGGATAGTTGAGAAGAGAGGGATAGGATGAGGAGAGAAGGATAGATGAGAAGAGAGGGATGGGGATTCAGCCAGTGCTAGCAGGCAGAATATGAGTAGGAACAGAGGAGGGAGAGGGTAATGCTAGAAGAAAAGGAGATAGCAAAAATCGCTGCCTAAAAAATGCTTGCCTTAAGATGGAAGCCTCCACATACAGTGTGGCTCCAATGAGTCTTCTCGTTTTTAGATATTGTTCTTTCGAAATTGTCCAATGCTCGTTCTCATGGTGTGAATGAAAGAAGCTTAACGATGTGGTCAAATGCAGCTGAAAGTGTAAGAACTATTGCTTTGAAGAGCTAAATTAAACGGGTCACTTGGGTGGGAGGGGTGAGATGGGGTGGGTTTTATTTAGGGTTTATTTTCATATTGTTTTTGGTTTTACTTGTAATGGTGAATCAATTAGCATAGCATACAGTTTTACTTGGTAGTAGGTCTGTGCATGTACATGAATTATCATGTGATATGCACATGCGCTGACAATGCATTTATCATTTGTCCAATGTTGTTTATTCTGCCTATTGATTGTACCACATAATAATAATAATAATAATAATAATAATCAAAAAAGAAAGGGAGAAAGGAGGAGAAACTGTAAATGACATGTTATAGCACTCGTCTAACATAATACACCTGTAACTCAATTGAACCACCATGTTGAATATTTCTGATGGATATTTCCAATTCCCATCAACATCACCGATGTCTCCTCTTCAGTTTCATTTGATCATTTCTATTTTATACATCACTGGAGCCGAGCTCCCTGCCAACCAGGACCTCTATATCAGGTGGTGTCAGAGGAAGGCCCGAAAAATTGCCAAAGACTTCAGCCACCAAAGACATAGAGTGTTCACTCTGCTACCGTATGGCAAACGGTACCGGGGCATCGGCTCTCGGACCAACAGGCTCCGAGAGCATCTTCTACCCCCAAGCCGCTAAATAGCCATAAGGCTGTTAAATAGTTAATGAAATGGTTATCCGGAGTATCTGCATTGACCCTATCTTGAACTGATTCTATGCATACTCACAAGACTATACTGTATGTACACTCACTCACACACACACTACACTGACACTCTCACACAAAACCTACATACATTCACATACACTACATACGCATACACACACATAACACAAACACATTACACACACACGTACCCCTGCACATTGATCTACATTGATCTGGTACTGGCACTCTCTGTATATAGCTTCATTCTTACGTATTTCATTCCTCGTGTTATTATTTTTTATTACTCTTTTTAACTCTGCATCGTTGTGAAGCAAGCATTTCACGCCGTTGGGTAGCAATGTTGATAAATTGTGCCATCTAGTGTCTCTTTTTCATAGCCTATCATGCCAACTCCTTGTCACTCATTGTCATGTTAAACATTTGCGTGAGCAATGGAGTTGGCAAGAGCACATACAGATTTGGGCCAGGTTATCCTTTTCATACTCTCTGAGTAGCAATATTTGACCAATGCATTTAAAAAGTCTCAAATGAATTCCTTGGTGTGTAATTCTTTGTTTTTATATGAAATAGTGTTTCATACGTATGAACAACGCACATAAGAATGAAACAGTACTTAATCAACATATCTGTAACAATGAACATGCTTCCACTGCATGCCTCTGAACATCAGTGAAATGGTCCATTGGTCATGCGATGAATGATTTCACAGATAAAAAGTGGTGGCCAAGTGGCCCCATACAGTGCCTTGCAAAATATTCATCCCCCTTGGCGTTTTTCCTATTTTGTTGCATTATAACCTGTAATTTAAATAGATTTTTATTTGGATTTCATGTAATGGACATACACAAAATAGTTGAAATTGGTGAAGTGAAATGAAAAAAATTACTTGTTTCAAAAAATGCTAAGAAAATAAATAACAGAAAATTGGTGTGTGCATATATATTCACCCCCTTTGCTATGAAATCCCTAAATAAGATCTGGTGCAACCAATTACCTAAAGAAGTCACATAATTAGATAACTAAAGTCCACCTGTGTGCGCTCTAAGTGTCACATGATCTCAGTATATATACATCTGTTCTGAAAGGCCCCAGAGTTTGCAACACCACTAAGCACGGGGCACCACCAAGCAAGCGGCACCACCAGGCAAGGAGGGCATTAATCAGAGAGGCAACAAAGAGACCAAAGATAACCCAGACGGAGCTGCAAAGCTCCACAGCGGAAATTGGAGTATCTGTCCATAGGACCACTTTAAGCCGTACACACCACAGAACTGGGCTTCATGGAAGAGTGGCCAGAAAAAAGCCATTGCTCAAAGAAAAGAATAAGCAAACACGTTTGGTGTTCGCCAAAAGGCATGTGGGAGACTCCCCAAACATATGGAAGAAGGTACTCTGGTCAGATGAGACAAAAATTGAGCTTTTTGGCAATCATGGAAAACGCTATGTCTGGCGCAATCCCAACACCTCTCATCACCCCGAGAACACCACCCCACCATCGGTAGTGAGTGTTGCAACCGAGGACAGACGATTTGTACACGCTACACGCCGCGGCACTCGGCGATCCAGTTCTGTGAGCTTGTGTGGCGTACCACTTTGCAGCTGAGGCATTGTTGTTCCTAGACGTTTCCACATCACAATAACAGCACTAACAGTTGACCACTTTGCAGCTGAGGCATTGTTGCTCCTAGACGTTTTTATTTATTTATTTATTTCACCTTTATTTAACCAGGTAGGCAAGTTGAGAACAAGTTCTCATTTACAATTGCGACCTGGCCAAGATAAAGCAAAGCAGTTCGACACATACAACAACACAGAGTTACACATGGAGTAAAACAAACATACAGTCAATAATACAGTAGAAAAATAAGTCTATATACAATGTGAGCAAGTGAGGTGAGATAAGGGAGGTGAAGGAAAAAAAAAAAAAAAAGGCCATAGTGGCGAAGTAAATACAATATAGCAAGTAAAACACTGGAATGGTAGATTTGCAGTGGAAGAATGTGCAAATTAGAGATAGAAATAATGGGGTGCAAAGGAGCAAAATAAATAAATAAATACAGTAGGGAAAGAGGTAGTTGTTTGGGCTAAATTATAGATGGGCTATGTACAGTTGCAGCTGTTTCCACATCACAATAACAGCACTACCAGCTCTAGCAGGGCAGAAATTTGATGAACTGACTTGTTGGAAAGGTAGCATCCTATGATGGTGCCAAGTTGAAAGTCACTGAGCACTTTAGTAAGGCAATTCTACTGCCAATGTTCTCCTATGGAGATTGCATGGCTGTGTGCTCGATTTTATACACCTGTCAGCAACGTGTGTGACTAAAATAGTCAAATCCAATCATTTGAAGGGGTCTCCACATACTTTTGTATACAGTTGAAGTCGGAAGTTTACATACACTTAGGTTGGAGTCATTAAAACTCGTGTTTCAACCACTCCACTAATTTCTTGTTAACAAACTATAGTTTTGGCAAGTCGGTTAGGACATCTACTTTGTGCATGACAAAAGTAATTTTTCCAACAATTGTTTAAAGAAAGATTACTTCACTTGTAATTCACTGTATCACAATTCCACTGGGTCAGAAGTTTACATACACTAAGTTGTCTGTGCCTTTAAACAGCTTGGAAAATTCCAGAAAATTATGTCATGGCTTTAGAAACTCTGATAGGCTAATTGACATCATTTGAGTCAATTGGAGGTGTACTTGTGGATGTATTTCAAGGCCTACCTTCAAACTCAGTGCCTCTTTAATTGACATAATGGGAAAATCAAAAGAAGTCAACCAAGACCTCAGAAAAACAATTGTAGACCTCCACAAGTCTGGTTCATCCTTGGGAGAAATTTCCAAACGCCTGAAGGTACCACGTTCATCTGTACAAACAATAGTACGCAAGTATAAACACCATGGGACCACGCAGCCATCATACCACTCAGGAAGGAGACGCGTTCTGTCTCCTAGAGATGAACGTACTTTAGTGCGAGAAGTGCAAATCAATCCCAGAACAACAGCAAAGGACCTTGTGAAGATGCTGGAGGAAACAGGTACAAAAGTATCTATATCCACAGTAAAACGAGCCCTATATCGACATAACCTGAAAGGCCGCTCAGCAAGGAAGAATCCACTGCTCTAAAACCACCATAAAAAAGCCAGACTACAGTTTGCAACTGCACATGGGGACAAAGATTGTACAAAAATAGAACTGTTTGACCATAATGACCATCGTTATGTTTGGAGGAAAAAAGGGGACGCTTGCAAGCTGAAGAACACCATCCCAACCATGAAGTACGGGGATGGCAGCATCATGTTGTGGGGGTGCTTTGCTGCAGGAGGGACTGGTGCACTTCACAAAATAGATGGCATCATGAGGGAGGAGAATTATGTGGATATATTGAAGCAACATCTCAAGACATCTGTCAGGAAGTTAAAGCATGGTGGCAAATGGGTCTTCCAAATGGACAATGACCCCAAGCATACTTCCAAAGTTGTGGAAAAATGGCTTAAGGACAACAAAGTCAAGGTATTGGAGTGGCCATCACAAAGCCCTGACCTCAATCCCATAGAAAGTTGGTGGGCAGAACTGAAACAGCGTGTGCGAGCAAGGAGGCCTACAAACCTGACACAGTTATACCATCTCTGTCAGGAGGAATGGGGTAAAATTCACTCAGCTTATTGTGGGAAGCTTGTGGAAGGCTACCCAAGATTTTTGACCCAAGTTAAACAATTTAAAGGCAATGCTACCAAATACTAATTGAGTGTATGTAAACTTCTGGCCCATTGGGAATGTGATGAAAGAAATAAAAGCTGAAATAAATTATTCTCTCTACTATTATTCTGACATTTCACATTCTTAAAATAAAGTGGTGATCCTAACTGATTTAAGCCGGGGAATTTTTACTAGGATTAAATGTCAGGAATTGTGAAAAACTGAGTTTAAATGTATTTGGCTAAGGTGTATGTAAACTTCCGACTTCAACTGTACATGCGGTCTTTGTGGGGACGCCGTTGTCGATGCACTGATGAAACCGGTGACTGAGGTGGTATACTCCTCAATGCCATTGGATGAATCCCGGAACATATTCCAGTCTGTGCTAGCAAAACAGTCCCGTAGCGTAGCAGCTGCGTCATCTGACCACTTCCGTATTGAGCGAGTTACTGGTACTTCCTGCTTTCATTTTTGCTTGTAAGCAGAAACCAGGAGGATAGATTTATGGTCAGATTTTCTAAATGGAGGGCGAGGGAAAGCTTTGTATGAGTCTCTGTGTGTGGAGTAAAGGTGGTCTAAAGTTTGGTTGCACATGTGATGTATATGTAAACTCAGCAAAAAAAGAAACATCCTCTCACTGTCAACTGCGTTTATTTTCAGAAAACTTAACATGTGTAAATATTTGTATGACCATAACAAGATTCAACAACAGAGACATAAACTGAACAGGTTCCACAGACATGTGACTAACATAAATGGAATTATGTGTCCCTGAACAAAATCAAAAGTAACAGTCAGTATCTGGTGTGGCCACCAGCTGCATTAAGTACTGCAGTGCATCTCCTCCTCATGGACTGCACCAGATTTGCCAGTTCTTGCTGTGAGATGTTACCCCACTCTTCCACCAAGGTACCTGCAAGTTCCCAGACATTTCTGGGGGGAATGGCCCTAGCCCTCACCCTCCGATCCAACAGGTTCCAGACCTGCTCAATGGGATTGAGATCCGGGCTCTTTGCTGGCCATGGCAGAACACTGACATTCCTGTCTTGCAGGAAATCACGCACAGAACGAGCAGTATGGCTGGTGGCATTGTCATGCTGGAGGGTCATGTTAGGATGAGCCTGCAGGACGGGTACCACATGAGGGAGGAGGATGTCTTCCCTGTAATGCACAGCGTTGAGATTGCCTGCAATGACAACAAGCTCAGTCCGATGATGCTGTGACACACCGCCCCAGACCACAACGGACCCTCCACCTCCAAATCGATCCCGCTCCAGAGTACAGACCTCGGTGTAACGCTCATTCCTTCGACGATAAACGCAAATCCGACCATCACCCCTGGTGAGACAAAACCACGACTCGTCAGTGAAGAGCAGTTTTTGCCAGTCCTGTCTGGTCCAGCGACGGTGGGTTTGTGCCCATAGGCGACTTTGTTGCCGGTGATGTCTGGTGAGGACCTGCCTTACAACAGGCCTACAAGCCCTCAGTCCAGCCTCTCTCAGCCTATTGCGGTCAGTCTGAGCACTGATTTAGTGATTGTGCATTCCTGGTGTAACTCAGACAGTTGTTTTTGCCATCCTGTACCTGTCCCGCAGGTGTGATGTTCGGATGTACCGATCCTGTGCAGGTGTTGTTACACGTAGTCTGCCACTGCGAGGACAATCATCTGTCCGCCTTGTCTCTCAGTAGCGCTGTCTTAGGCGTCTCACAGTACGGACATAGCAATTTATTGCCCTGGCCACATCTGCAGTCCTCATGCTTTCTTGCAGCATGCCTAAGGCACGTTCACGCAGATGAGCAGGGACCCTGGGCATCTTTCTTTTGGTGTTTTTCAGAGTCAGTAGAAAGGCCTCTTTAGTGTTCTAAGTTATCATAACTGTGACCTTAATTGCCTACCCTCTGTAAGCTGTTAGTGTCTTAACGACCGTTCCACAGGTGCATGCATGGTCATTAATTGTTTATGGTTCATTGAACAATGGGAAACAGTATTTAAATCCTTTATAATGAAGATCTGTGAAGTTATTTGAATTTTTACGAAATATCTTTGAAAGACAGGGTCCTGAAAAGGGGATGTTTCTTTTTTTGCTGAGTTTATATAACGTTTTTTTTTTTTTTTAATCAAAGTTGCCCGGATGTCACGTGTTCTACTTATATCAGTACACTCGTAACAACGTAACCATTACGAACCTCACATTTAACAAATAAGCCATTACATGTTTTTGTTGACCAAATTCGACACTTTTGTTGACCTTCATACAAAACTCCTCGCTTTGTGAGTGGAAAAAGAACCGAAACAACCCCACCTGCCGGAGAAAACATGTTATTGGTCCAGTTGTCCATGTGGCTTCGCCTCTATTTTCAATGAGTGCTAGCTTTGTGACTTTGTCAAGTCAACCCGCTGGATAGGAAAATTAATGTATAGTGCATAATGTGGAAGGTTATTATCTTATTCAGTGATTCGTAATTTGTTTAACAACAGTTTCCAAAAATAATGATTGAACGTTGTTTATGTTTACATACTGGATCCAATGTGTAACGTTACATCCGGGGTGTTGCTGCCTCTACCGCGCAGACTCGTCTCTGCGTTTCCGTGTTAGCTAGGCTGGCTAACAGTAGCCTAGCTAGCTGGCTGCCGTCGACTCCAACTGGATACATGCAATATCGATGGATACAAATAGATTTTCGACATGCTTAAACTGTGTACATGTGAAGTGTACTGTTGAGAGTGCAGTGACAACACAGTCCGTAACATGCGAGCGAGATTAAGAACAAGATATTAGCAAAGTGTGCGTCTTTAACTAACATCTAGCTAGGAAGTGCACTATCCAATTTATGGTGGCTTTGTTGATCCATTTGGTGTGTTTCGTCCTCGTCTGTATTGAGGGAAAATGAAGAAGTTCAATATCAGAAAGGTGCTGGACGGCTTGGGTGCTTCATTTTCCGCTGCATCTCCACAACCGGGAACTAGTCAAAACGATGTGATCCAAGAGACACTACAGTCGGAGCATTTTCAGCTCTGTAAGGTGGGCTACTAACTAGCTAGCTAGCTGTTTTGCTGGGAATCATTGAATTTTACCGCCAGTTAGCAGGAGCTGTGTTGACACATATTGACAGCGTGATTTTTACATCTTTAGTGTCTAAGTTATTTGTGTCTATGCTGACATTGCATTGATGCGGGTCTTGTAACTAGCTATAGAATTGCTAGTTGTCAAGATAATCAACTGACTGCCTCTCACAGTCCCAATTTCTGGTATTGCCATTGGCCAAAGCATCACGTAAGCAAGGTTATATCATCTTTGTCTTTAATGTCCTCAACCAACCAGTCATAAATTAAATCGGAATAATCCTCTGGATTATGTAGTGGACTAAACTGCACTCCATGGTCAAGGAATTTTATTCTATAATAAAGTGATAATGTCATTCAGTGTTGTTGGCTAACTAGCAAGCTACAGCAACTATCCAATGATCTGACTGTGACAGGGAACACCTGGCTTGTCAAATGGGATAGCTACTTTCCTAGAAATATTTTGAAATATTTTCTTCTGTGGAAAAGAGACACTCATCTAGATATGGATTTAAACTGATCATACATCTTTTGTATTTAGACGAAAACAAATGCCTCTGAAATAATGTCACAGTTTCCTGGATACAACAAAACATGAGATGACGTAAGAGTACTTGATTGTCTGTCAAATGTAAAATGTTGAATCTGGATGTGATCTAACAGCTAATGCAGAATGTGTTCTTTGGCTCCTTCAGACTGTGCGACATGGCTTCCCTTACCAGCCCTCCTCCATGGCCTTTGACCCTGTGCAGAAGATTCTGGCTGTCGGGACTCAGAGCGGAGCTGTGAGACTGTATCTTTTTTGTCTTTAAATAGGGAACTCAACAAACAGTATTAGCAATCCCAGTGCAATTAGACCTATCTCTGAGATTATTCATTTATGACCAGTTTCCCAGACAGGGTTAAGCCTTGTCCAGGATTGAAAAGCATGCTCAATGGAGATTCTCTGTTGATAGTTATATGGGACCTTATATTGGCGTCAGTATAAGATCCTCAAGTACAGTAAATTAGGAAATTGTGGTTATAAAGGATTACCTAGTAGTACCACATGTTTCTCTGAGCAGCAGAGTCAGGTTCACTATATAGGGAATAGGATGCCGTTTGGGATGCACCCTCAGACTCATTAGTAATATCTCTACCATGACATGATGAGCTGTTCTGCTCTGCTGCCATATCCTGGGGAGCCAACCTGGCCCAAGCTCCTCCACTGTGCTGCCTGGTGTGTGCCAGCATGCCAGCCCAGTTCCACCTCGTGGCCTAGGCTATGTGCTTTGAACATCACTGGTCCTGCTGTGCATGTCTGTCAGACCATGTGAGAGCGCACAGCCAAGCTGCTGGCTACATTCTGCAGGCCAGGCAGGGTCCCAGTCCTCATTGGTGAAACATACGCCTGGAGAATAAAATAGCTGTTGGATTTGTACAACTCCCTAAAGGCTCAGTCAGTTAAACTCGACTTGGGTAAACATATTGCTTTGAAGGTCATTCAATGGCATGGCACCAGTTTATATTGTTCTCAGAGAGTCTTTTTTTGGCATCATGTCATGCTCTAGTTTAGAGAATGTTTGCTTTGCGCAGCCCAAAGTAACACAATCTAATGAATGTCATCAGGAGCATCTCATTGCTCCTTGGTCAGGTCGTTATTGTAAAAGATAACGTGTTCTCAATGACTTACCTGATTTAAACAAAGCCAATATATGAGCAGCCATTTACCATATGTTTGTTATTTATAGGGATGGGTCGCTCTATTCCTTTATCCATCCCAGTCTGTATCCTAGGACCATTGTTTGGTTATAATCCACCTCCTAAAGAACGTAAACACAGACTCCTCCATGTCTTAGTGGTCTAAAATGGTCTACATTTTATAGATCTGTCTCTACTACCACAGTGTTTTTATCTTCATATTTTATGGACATTTCCACTACTTATCTAATACCTTTATTTCTATGGCTCTTGGCGACGGGTAGCCTAGAGGTTAGAGTGTTGGGCCAGTAACCGAAAGGCTGCGGGTGTCAATACCCAAACCGACAAGGTGACAAATCTGTCGACGTGTCCTTGAGGAAGACACTTAACCCTAATTTTCTCCAGGGACACCTTGCTACTGTGTGTGTGTGTATGTATGAAACCTGCAGCAGTAGTCTAATTAAGAAATAAGGCCCAAGGTGGTGTGGTACAGTGCATTCAGTAAGTATTCAGACCCCCTTGACTTTTTCCACATTTTGTTATGTTAGCCTAGTTTTTTCCCCCCTTCAATCTACACACAGTACCCCATAATGACAAAGCAAAAACAGGTTTAGTCATTTTTTGCAAATGTATTAAAAATAAAAAACTGAAATAAACATTTACGTAAGTATTCAGACCCTTTACTCAGTACTTGGTTGAAACACCTTCTTTGGTGTCTTCTTTGGTATGACGCTACAAGCTTGGCACACCTGTATTTGGGGAGTTTCTCCCATTGTTATCTGCAGATCCTCTCAAGCTCTGCCAGGTTGGATGGGAAGTGTCGCTGCACGGCTATTTTCAGGTCTCTCCAGAGATGTTTGATCGGGTTCAAGTCCGGGCTCTGGCTGGGCCACTCAAGGACATTCAGAGACTCGTCCCAAAGCCACTCCTGCGTTGTCTTGACTGTGTGCTTAGGGTTGTTGTCCTGCTGGAAGGTGAACCTTCGCCCCAGTCTGAGGTCCTGAGCGCTGGTGCAGGTGCAGGTTTTCATCAAGTATCTCTATTTTGCTCCGTTCATCTTTCCCTCTATCCTGAATCTTCTCCCAGTCCCTGCCGCTGAAAAATATTCCCACAGCATGATGCTGCCACCACCATGCTTCACCGTAGGGATGGTGCCAGGTTTCCTCCAGACGTGATGCTTGGCATTCAGGCCAAAGAGTTCAATCTTTTTTTCTCCTGGTCTGAGAGTCCTTTAGGTGCCTTTTGGCAAACTCCAAGTGGGCTGTCATGTGCCTTTTACCTTTATGGTCACTCTACCATAAAGGCCTGATTGGTGAAGTGCTGCAGAGATAGCTGTCCTTCTGGAAGGTTCTCCCGTCTTCACAGAGGAACTGTGGTGCTCTGTCAGAGTGACCATCTGGTTCTTGGTCACTTGCCTGACCAAGGCCTTCTCCCCCGATTGCTCAGTTTGGCCGGGCGGCCAGCTCTAGGAAGAGTCTTGGTGGTTCCAAGCTTCTTCCATTTAAGACTGATGGAGGCCACTGTGTTCTTTGGGACCTTCAATGCTGCAGACATTTTTTGGTCCCTGTCCCCAGATCTGTGCCTCGACACAATCCTATCTCGGCGCTCTACGGACAATTCTTTCGACCTCCTGGCTTGGTTTTTGCTCTGACGCGCACTGTCAACTGTGGGACATTATATCGACAGGTGTGTGCCTTTCCAAATCATGTCCAATCAATTGAATTTACCACAAGTGGACTCCAATCAAGTTGTAGAAACATCTCAAGGATGATCAATGGAAACAGGATACACCTGATCTCAATTTTGAATCTCATAGGAAAGGGTCTGAATACTTATTTAAACATTTTTCTGTTTTATTTTGTATACATTTTCCCCAAAAATCTAAACCTGTTTTCGCTTTGTCACTATGGGGTATTGTGTACATTGATGATGAAAATGTTGTATTTAATAAATGACATTAAGGCTGTAACGTAACAAGATGTGGAAAAAGTCAAGAGGTCTGAATACTTTACGAATGCACTGTATATGGCCAATATACCACGGCCAAACTTCTGTTCTTGGGCACGCTGTTGCGGCGTGATATAATGGCCATATATCAAAAACTCCCGAGGTGCCTTATTGCCTTATAAACTGGTTACCAACGTAAATGAAGCACAAAAAAGACATGTTTTGTCATGTCCATTATCAGGCAATCAGCATTCAGGTCTCAAACCACCCAGTTTATAATACAGTAGTGTTACCGGTTACAGAATCTGAGGCGTTTGACACTAGTTCCTACTTCACAAATGTCAAATAGCAGAAGAGCAAGTTATTTACGTGTTGTGTTATATTGTAAGCTGTTTGGTTTTCTATTGAAACACATTATTGTTTGTACATTTCCATGTGATTGAGATATGCAGGTTCTTGTCTTATGATGATTGTCATCATGTTGTCATCTGATATGAACCCTCTTGCTGTTGTGAAATGCTGCAAGGCGAACCACTGTGGTTTACCAATGAGGAAGTGACAAGTGACAACTGACAAGTTGGTGGAATAGCCTTTCTCTCTCTGTGGTGTAGTTGTGCTTAGCATACCTGGGTTAAAATATACTGAACAAAAATATAAACACAACATGTAAGGTGTTGGTTTCATGAGCTAAAATAAATCCAATAAAGCTCATTTGCATGCTCATCGTCCTCACCAGGGTCTTGACCTGACTGCAGTTTGGCGTCGTAACTGACTTCAGTGGGCAAATGCTCACCTTTGCTGGCATGCTGGAGAAGTGTGCTCTTCACGGATTAACCCCGGTTTCAACTGTACAGGGCAGACCGCGTGTATGGCGTCGTGTGGGCGAGCGGTTTGCTAATGTCAACGTTGTGAACAGAGTTCCCCATGGTGGAATTGATGGCAATTTTATTGATGGCAATTTGAATGCACAGAGATACCGTGACGAGATCCTGAAGCCTATTGTTGTGCCATTCATCCGCCGCCATCAACTCATGTTTCAGCATGAAAATGCACGGCCCCATGTCGCAAGGATCTGTACACAATTCCTGGAAGCTGAAATGTCCCAGTTCTTCCATGGCCTGCATACTCACCGCCCATTGAGCATATTTGGGATGCTCTGAATCAACGTGTACGTCAGCGTGTTCCAGTTCCTGCCAATATCCAGAAACTTTGCACAGCCATTGGAAGAGGTGTGAGACAACATGCCACAATCAACAGCCTGATCAACTCTATACGAAGGAGATGTGCTGTGCTGCATGATGCTGATGGTGGTCACACCAGGTACTGACTGGTTCTCTGATCTACGCCCTTACCTTTTTTTGTAAGGTGTCTGTGACAGATGCATATCTGTATTCCCAGTCAAGTGAAATCCATAGATTAGGGCCTAATGAATTTATTTCAAATGACTGATTTCATTATATGAACTGTAACTCAGTAAAATATTTGAAATTGTTCCACATTGGGTTTTATATTTTTGTTCAGTGTACTATTTGAAATCTTAAATACTTTGAGAGTTTGTTCTAGCCTACCTGAAGTGTCAGATGGGTGGGGTTTACAGTTTTGGGACTATTCTATTGGTCTAATTGAGCCGGGCAGACTCAATCAATTACAGATCAAGTATTTGAACTGATATCAAATAGTATTGGAACCCAAGTCTGCTACTAAGAACAGTGCCTCTCAACTAGAAAGGAGATGCTGATGCTATCATAGGGACCACATGTGACTACTTCCTGTGCCATGACATTCCAAAAGCATGTGTATTTGCTTTTCATGAGAAGTGGAAAACGTTAGCGCTACAATATTCTTGTAATTGATTGCGTGGTGGTGATTAGTGAATCCTGTACTCTGTCAGTAGCCTAGCAGCAGCTATGTAAAACTGTAGGAGTCTTGGTGTTAAGGCTGCTGCACAATCACCATGAACTCAACTGCTTTTTGGACTTGGGAGAAAGAGCTCTACTCACTTGATCACAGTAATTGTTCAGATGACGTATGCGGAGTGATCACTGACATTACACTCATCATCAAGTGACTCTTTATAGCCCTCTGATCAGATGTTATTGTGATGCCTACAGTGGAGGCTGCCTGGTTAATGGCACTCTGTTGGGCTGTAGTGTAACCCCACCTTAGTTTGTTCAAGGCATTCAGGGGTTGTTTGATTATAGCTGTTGTTAATCCTGTTCAAACAGACATTATTTCAGTGTGTCTGTCAGATCCAAGCTAATGACACAGTAGCAAGTACATTGAGTGTACAAAACATTAGGAACAGCATCCTTATGTTGCGTTGCACTCCCTTTTGCCTGCAGAACAGCCTCAATTCGTGGGTGTCGAAAGCATTCCTCAGGGATGCTGGCCCATGTTGACTCCAATGCTTCCCACAGTTGTGTCAAGTTGGCCTGTTAGTGGCATGTGGCATTATCTTGCTGAAAATATAAAGTCTGCAGATCGATACACTGCTGCCATGAAGGGATGCACATGATTGGCAATGATGTCCTGTGGCATTCAAAACGTTGCTCCACTTTTATCAAGGGGCCCAGTGTCTGCCATGAAAACAGACCCCACACCACCACCAGCCTGCAATGTTGACACGCAGCATGTTGGATGTATGTACTCATGGTTTTCTCCATACCCTAGTCCTCCCATGGGCGTGAAACAGCAGGAACCGGGATTCATCAGACCAGGCAATGTTTTCCAACTTCAGTGTTTTAGTTCCTTAGCCCACCGCAACCACAGTTTCTTGTTTTTTGCTGAAATAAATGGAACTCTAAGGTCGTCGGCTGCCATACCACATTCATGTCAAGGTACGATGAGTTGTGCATTGCATTCTTTTCTGGGTCTTTGGATACCAATGTTGTACTGGACTGTCAGTTGACTAACTGGCACGTAAATCTTTTGTCTTGCCCATCCACCCTCTGAATGGCACACATGCACAGTCTATGTCTTAATTGTCTCAAGGCTTGAAAATTGTTATTTAACCTGTCTTCCTCCGCTTCATCTACACTGAATTAACAGGTGACATCATTAAGGGATCATAGCTTTCACCTGGATTCACCTGGTCAGTCTGTCATACACTCAGTGTATACAGTACAGCAGGCCTTATCTCTGAGCATGTCTGTCATCTGGTGCTCTTTTCATTTTCACGACCAGGTACATTAAGGAGGCTGGCAGTTGCCCCCCCCCCCCCACACACACACACGTTGCGAGCAAAACATTTTAGTGGCCCTCCTCTAGACAGCGGCCGGATGGTAATTCCACCATGATAACAAGTTTAGTTTAGTGGCCAGCTAACTTAGCAATCAATCGAAGAAATGTTAGCAAACATGGGCGAATTGACTATCGGTGACTGACATAACGAGAGAAACAACCAAATTTCGAAATTGCACCTTGTGTATTCTAACTCGCAACAAACAGTAAGTTGAGACTCTGACTGAGTTTCAATGCTTTTTGTTTTTTTTATGATCCGAGGATCATGGAAAGAGCAGGTGTTCCTGATGTTTTGTACACTCAGTTTATTTCCATTGATTCTTGAAGAATATAACTTATAAATGCCGCCCTAGCTTTCTAACCCCATTAGAAACCAACATATAAGCTTGTTTTATCCCTTTGTTTGTAGACAATGTAATTGTCAACAAACTACAGATTGGCCCTAAGTATTTTTAAGCGAAATCTAATTTAATCTACACTCATTTTGAGACTGCTATTGGTTCAATTCCACAGTGAATTATTTCTCACATGACTGTTCCCATGGTTGCTTGGCAGTTATGTACAGTATATCAGTGGCCTTGGGGTCATAGTTTCACAGTGTCAGCAGACAGGAAACCTCTGACTTGAATTACCCCACAGGATGCATCCCAAATGGCACCCTATTCCCTATATAGTGTACTACTTTTGACCAGAGCCCTAGTCACAGGTAGTGCACTAGGGAATAGGGTGCCATTTGGGACACACCTATAGAGAGAGAGCTGAGACTCCGCAGTAGCCCTGTGCTGCCTGTCTAATTGGCTTCCATACTGATTGATGCATAGCGTTATGAATAAGTAACACTGTCATGGTCTACTGGTTTTTATTTATAACTCCCTCACTTGTATTTAGTCAGTCATATGAACAGATATAGTTGTTGTGTGGAGCGGAGTCAGTCAGTGTTGTTTTAAAAGCTAAGGGAGGGAAGCAAAGAGTCTTGACTTTCTGTGGTTGGGATCTCCAAGCTCCTTCAACTGCTCTTGGGCTCAGGGAAAATACATCATACAGACCAGATCCATTGCTGAAGTTGAATGCAACATGGTCTAAGCATAGGAGGATCCCCATGTGCCAGTCGGATACAGTACTACCATGCCTCCCTTTTTTAATTACTATACATCTGTATTGTTTTCCTCATTGTTTCCTTGAACCCTGCCAGAATGGGTATTTACACAAAATATTTACACGATGTCTGGTGCTGTATGTGTCTTGCTGGTGACATATCTAATTTCCCCTGGGGATGTCTATGAACCCAGATGCTGATGATGAATACATAGTCCATCTCTCCTGTATGGTCTGTTCCTTGACTGAGCTGTTTAGTTTTGGCCGTGTGGGCGTGGAGTGTTACTGTCAACATGAGAGTGGTGCAGCTGTCATTCACCTCCAGTTCCTGGTCAACGAGGTGAGTCCCGTTCATAGAGTTGGGTACAGGGCACATCTTTGCATTTTTGTTCCCCCTCTAACCAACTCTATTGTCCCGCTCCCCAGCAGCACTCCCTAGGGCTCTGTCTCAATTCCTTGTGTCCTCTCTGCTCTCACCTTCTCGAAAGGCATTTGAGAAGAAGGTCCGAGGGACAGAACCTCCAATGCCTTTTGAGAAGGAATCGAGGAGAAAGGACATTATGGAATCGAGGAAATGCTATTGATAAAGTCCTGGATTGAATCATTGCCTTATCCCTTCAGCCCTAGTTAGTCATCCCTTCAGCCCCATTCCTCTGCCATTATATAATCTGTTTTATCTGCTCATTAGCATGCACTAGTCAGTTAGACAGTATGTAACTAGCCTAGTGGTTCTTACCCAATGTTTAAAGGGTAGGTAGCATAAACGTAACCACATTTAACACATGGATTTGTGTCAAAAGTCCCAATGCAAAGTTACAGCTCACTTTTCTATTTTGGGATTTATTACATAAAACCGATCAAAATGTTGGAAGGACCCGACAGGCCAGCCTATTCCCTATAATGTAAACTCCAACAGAAAATAACATACAATGTATCACTTCAAGTTAAATCAAAGCGTTTTCACTCATGACTACCGGTTTCAATTAAATGTCCGGCCAACTTACAAACAAATACTTTTTGAATGTATTGTTACAAATCGACTTCCAAACTTGCTAGCCAACTAGCCTGCTAACGTTAGCCCTAGTAGCCTGCTAACGTTACATTAGCACTGAATGAGTCAGCCAGTTGCTATCAACACCTAGCTTAGCTACATTAAAGTAAGCACATTGGAAATAATGCCATCTAACTAAATATCAAGGCATGTTAGCTATATGCAGTTATCTTAGACAGCAAGCTAGCAAGAAGGAGAACAGATGAGGTACCACCGTTACACAATTAGAGCAAGCCGGTATGATTTTCTCTTTCGTTTTGAGCCCACAGCAAGAAGGCACTGGAGCCTGCAATGCTAAAGGGTTCCCAGTAGATAACACAACCACAAAGTCTGTGAAGAGCATGAGGTGTGGCTTACGTTAGCCTGCTTGAGTTAGCTGCCGTGCTAGTATACTAGCTCGGTAGCACAGAGTAGATCCTCCATATGACGTTGAGAAATAGTGCATTGTGGGTAGTTCCGGAAATAAGTTAATAAATGTCAAAACCCCAAAACATAAAACCCCAAAACATAACTATGTTTGTAGTTATAGGTAACCAGACTGTGACTACAACTAAGTTACTAAGAAAAAACTCATGCTTCCTACCCTTTAATGGACCATGAATCTTTACTAGTGAACACATTAAGTAAACAGTAATGTTGGCTTTGTGGAGGCAAAACTCTATAATGGGTTCTTTATTGTATGGACACGATACTATCTTATTCAGCCCTACCTCTGACTCAGACCTGTCCTGTTAGCATGTTCACTGAAGTTGTGTTCAGTAGGCAGGCAAAAACGAAAGAAAATGTCCAAAATGGAGTGAAATGTGTACTTGTCGAATAAGAAACACAAATTTTTGTCAAACTTTTTGCAACCATGTGCCATTATGAACATGACCCTGTTGGTTCTTTATTAGATGTGTGGAGGTATTATAACCCCTTTATAACCACTATCAACAGGGGGCGCTAGTCAGTGCTTTAGCTGATGACAGCGTTCATCTGTGGAACCTGAGGCAGAAGCAGCCAGCTATCTTGCACACTCTCAAATTCAACAGGGAGAGGTACGTAGGTATAACATGAACAGTGGTCATATTTGAATAGAGCTAAAGCTGTAGCTACATTCAAGTAGGCTAACTTAGACCCATGAGTCATCATATGAAATATTCCCTTTTAAGTCTTTTCTCTTGTCTTGATTCACCCTCTCTGCGGTTGTGGTTACGTCCAAAATGGCACCCTATTCCCAATATAGTGCACTACGTTTGACCAAGGCCCATCAAAAGTAGTGTGCAATCTAGGGAATAGGGTGCAAAGCTGGGACGTACCGTGTGTCCAAAATTACTCCTGCTGCTTGTTGAATCTCCCGCTTCTCTGTCTGGCCAATAGCCCCTGAACCTGCTTGATACCATAGTAACCAATTTCCATCTGCTTTTAGTGATATATCATGTTTTATTCTAATGAAAGACTTCTCAAGGATCAGTCTGAAATGGCACCGTCTTCATTTTATAGTGCACTACATTTGACCTGGGCCCATAGGGCAATAGTGTATCATTTTGGACACAGCCAGTCAGTTGCTTGCTACCAGATAGGAATTCACGCTGCTGTCTGTATGCAAATATTACACTGTGTATTTATTATGGACCCTTTTTGTCACATGAGAGTGTAGGTTCACCTGTTAAATACTGTAGATTATTTGATATGACCCTTGCTAAGATAGGTTATTAGGTCCCCCTTTCTAATGTGTTTTAATGCGTGTATTTTATTGCTTCAGAGAAAGCTATCAGATTGACAGTATTTGACAGGTGAACCTACACTTGATGTAGTTATGTTTGTTGAAGTAACTAAGAAATAATATACTCTTTCTCATTCACCTTTTTACATTATTCCCTCCCATTTTGACAGGATCATGATCAAATAATCATAATGTCTGCATCCGAAATGGCACCCTATTCCATATATAGTGCACTACTTTTGACCAGAACCTTATGGGCCCAGGTCAAAAGTAGTACACTATATACGGAATAGCATGCCATTTGCGATTCACCTCTTGATTAGTTTTGCCTTTGCCACTACAGGATCACATTTTGTCACCTGCCCTTCCAGAGTAAATGGCTGTACATTGGCACAGAGAAAGGAAACATCCACATCGTCAACATTGAGTCCTTCACACTCTCAGGCTACGTTATCATGTGGAACAAAGCCATCGAACTGTGAGTTTGTCTGTCTGTATTATGCTGTTATCTGCTTAGGTTTCTATGTCTACGTCCCAAATGACATCCTATTCCCTACGTGCTCTAATCAAAAATAGTACACTATACAGGAAATATGGTGCCATTTGGGACGCAACCTGTGTGTTAGTTAGAAGTCTGTCAAAGACTGTGTTTATTCTCTTGCTCCATTTCTGCCGTGTTTTTTGTACTTAGACCAAGGGTCCGTAATCCCTAGGGGAACGCGGAGGTACTGCAGCGGGACCATAAAAATGTATATATAAAAAATATATCTTCTTTCTAATGATGTCAACTTTATTTTTCAACTCCTAATATTGAGCAAATTACACTCTTTGGAGCCAATCACACTCACTGGAGTATCTGACATATGCTTTGAAAAAGTACCTGAAAATACTGTAGGCTACCAGTGCAGCAAGTGCTGCTGGTAAGCTTTTTTGACTTGGACATACTTTTTTGCCAACACATGGCTAACCTGTGTTTAACCAACTAAACAGATGCTCTTAGCGAAAATATGTTAGTAGTTACCTTTCTACCGCATAGGCTAAGTTAGAGTTTACACGTACTCTTTCAAAATAATGAAAAACGACCTCCCAAATCTCCAAAAGGACTAATTCGAGGCATAAATTAGTTGGAGCACGCAAGAAAAAAAGGAGAGAGTAATAACTTTGTTCAGGATGAGTACAGTTGACTGACATTTCGACGTCAAGCTGACCTGCTCTTTAGTGTCAAAGTCAGTCACCTGTACTCATCCTGAACAATGGATTAAAGTGAGTTAAAATGAATTATTCTCTGCCTTTTTTCTTGACTGCTCCAACTTCTTTCTGCCTTCGAATTAGTCCTTTTGGAAGTTTTTCTTGGTAAGCCCTTTTCATGATTTTTGTCATTGTTGTCGAGCACCCCTCTTTGTTTGGTGAGGTGTGAAAGCCCACCTGAACTCTTATCTCCCAAATCTATTCATTTTTAAAATGTTGTTTACTTCTCCTTGCCTTTATCATTCACCTGATGGTAAGACAAGACGTGGTATTTTTTCCCCCACTAACGTACAATGGGGGTCCCTGGGTTTGCCTGGGAGGGGGTTGAAGACCCCTGACTTAGACTATTAATTTCCTTGACGGCCTGGGAAGTTGGAATGTAAACCAGGAGAAGAATTTAATTGGATAAGAATGTTACATTCATCGTTTGAATCAAACAGACAGTATAAGCCAAGCATGTTAGGAGTGAGCATGTTCCCTCCATCTTCCCTTGTTCCTCCTTAGGTCCTCCAAGTCACACCCTGGGCCTGTGGTCCACATCAGTGATAACCCTATAGACGAGGGAAAGGTAGGAACTTTCCAAAGAACATTCATTTATTAATTCCAGAGATTCATAACATTACTGATTATTTACAACATTCTACTAAAAATAAAATGTTCTAAATGTTTTGATATTTTGGCAGATTTTGATTGGATTTGAATGTGGGAGTGTTGTGTTGTGGGACCTGAAATGCAAAAAAGCTGACTACCGCTACAATTATGATGAGGTAAGGCATCTTCCTGTGGCTGTTGGTTCCTGTGGGAACTGACTGGGGAGAGGGGAAGTTCCATTTAAATATGAAATACACAGTGAACAATGTTGTTCATGATTTGTCGTACTACTTTATTGGTCTTCATTGCTTAAGTTTGTATTGGGGCTTTATGTTGATGCTCAATTCAACATAATTATTGGAAAGTACCAATGGATTTGTAAGAAATGTATATTTTTGTGGATTCTGACTGATTATGTAACAATATTTTGGAAAAATAGTATGTTAGATATAGCCTTTTCTAAAAGTCATGAGTCATCCACACCACAACATGCTGTTATTATTTCCCTCAAAGTTAATATACACTATGAAGCAGCCACTCTGTGTGTTTATTCCTCTCTCTATATTTTCTCTTCTCCTCCAGGCTATCCACTCAGTAGCCTGGCACCATGAGGGCAAACAGTTCACCTGCAGCCACTCAGATGGAACTCTGACTACATGGAACGTACGCGTCCCTGCCAAGCCTACAATCACCATCACACCACACGGTACGTTCTGTTGTACACACAGACATACCACCAAGGGTCTCAATGCACCTTATGGGGGGAAAGAAAGATGGATGGAAACAGCACAACATAGGGAAGCCGATGTGCGTTAGACCTTTAAACAAGTTAGCATTCACAAGGCTGCAGGGCCAGACGGATTACCAGGACGCATACTCCGAGCGTGTGCTGACCAGCCAGTGTCTACACTGACATTTTCAACCTCTCCCTGACCCAGTCCGTAATATCTACATGTTTCAAGCAGACCACCATAGTTCCTGTGCCCAAGAACGCCAGGGTAACCTGCCTAAATGACTACAGCCCCATAGTACTCACATCTGTAGCCATGAAATGCTTTGAAAGGCTGGTCATGGCTCGCATCAACACCATCATCCCAGAAAACTTGGACCCACTCCTATTCGCATAGCTCCCCAACAGATCCACAGTTGACGCAATCTCTATTGCACTTTTACACTGCCCTTTTCCACCTGGACAAACGAAACATCTACATGAGAATGCTGTTCTTTGACTGCAGCTCAGCATTCAACACCATAGGGCCCTCCAAGCTCATCACTAAGCTAATTACCCTGGGACTGAACATCTCCCTCTGCAACTGGATCCTGGACTACCTGACAGGCAGCCCCCAGGTGGTGAGGGTAGGCAACAACATATCCGCCACACTGACCCTCAAAACGGGGGCCCCTCAGGGCTGCGTGCTTAGTTCCCTCCTGTACTCCCTGTTCATCCACGGCTGTGTGGCCATGCACGACTCCAACGCCATCATTAAATTTGCCGACGACACAATGGCGGTAGGCCTGATCACCGAAGACGATGAGACTGCCTATAGGGAGGAGGTCAGAGACCTGACAGTGTGGTGCCATGACAACAACCTCTCCCTCAACGTGAGCAAGAAAACGGAGCTGATCGTGGACTACAGGAAAAGGAGGGCCGAGCACACTCACATTGACAGCGCAGTAGTGGAGCAGGTCGAGAGCTTTAAGTTCCTTGGTGTCCACATCACTAGGAACCTATCATGGTCCAAACACACCAACACAGTTGTGAAGAGGGCATGATAACGCATATTCCCCCTCAGGAGAATGAAAAGATTTGGCATGGAACCTCAGATCCTCAAAAAGCGCTACAGCTGCACCATCGAGAGTATTCGGCTTCTGATCGCAAGGCGCTATAGAGAGTAGTGCGTATGGCCCAGTACATGACTCGGTACTGGTACCTCTTGTATATAGCCTTGTTAAAATTATTTTGTGTTACTATTTTTCCTTTAGTTTATTTAGCAACTTTTAAATACTTTTTTTCATCTTTGCAATGTTGGTTAAGGGCTTGTAAGTAAGTATTTCACGGTGAGGTCTACACCTGTTGTATTCAGCGCATGTGACAAATACAATTTCCAGCGCGTGTGACAAATACAATTTCATTTATTAGTTCTATTAATCAGTGTACAGAAAATAAAAACATTTTGTGTGCAAAATGACATCTCAGGTAAGCAGCCCAAGGATGGAAAGAAGCCAGAACCATGCAAACCTATCCTTAAAGTGGAGTACAAAACGACAAGAGCTGGGTGAGTGATTGGTTGTCCTAATAAGCAATAATAAATATAAGCTAGACCAGGGACCCACACGTGGTGCCATCTGGGGCCCTGTCCTGCGACACACTTAACCATATGATAGGTCTTGTATTGTTTATTTAATTTACTTGTTTATTATCTAGGAATGCCTTCGTGATCATGTCTGGAGGCCTGTCCTATGACACAGGGTGCAGGAGAGCCTGTCTGACAGTGATGCATGGGAAGAGTACTGCCCTCCTGGAGATGGACTATCCCATCGTAGACTTCCTCACGCTCTGCGAAACACCATATCCAAATGGTGAGTTAGAGTTTTATACTATGGAAGCATATAGCTGTAAAAAATCCTTTTGAAATTGGATAATGATACATTTTGAGACCCACCGTTCCTTCAGAAAGTATTTATAACCGTTGACTTATTCCACATTTTGTTGTGTTACAGCCTGAATTCAAAATAGATTCGATTTTTTTCCCCTCTCACCCATGTACACACAATACCCCATAATGACAAAGGGAAAACTTTTTTTAATTTTATTTTTTTAATTGAAATATCTCATTTACTTAAGTATTTGCACCCCTGAGACCATACTTTATAGATTACAGCTGTGAGTCTCTAAGAACTTTCCACACCTGGATTCTGCAACATTTGCCAATTTATTATTTTCAAAATTCTTCAAGCTCTGTCAAATTGGTTGTTGATCATTGCTAGACAACCATTTTCAGTTCTTGCCATATATTTTCAAGTAAATTTAAGTCAAAGCTGTAATTCGGCCACTCCGGAACATTCACTTTCTTCTTGGTAAGCAACTCCAGTGTAGATTTGGCCTTGTGTTTTAGGTAATTTTCCTGCTGAAAGGTGAATTAATCTCCCAGTGTCTGGTGGAAAGCTAGTTTTTTTCCTGTGCTTAACTCCATTTTGTTTCTTTTTTTTTATCCTGAAAAACTTCCCAGTCCTTAACGATTGCCCATAACATGATGCAGCCACCACTATGCTTGAAAATATAAGCAGAGGTAATCAGTAACGTGTTGTATTAGATTTGCCCCAAACATAACACTTTTTGTTCAGGACTAAAAGTGAATTGCTTTGCCACATTTTTTTTAGTATTATTTTAGTGCCTTGCTGAAAACAGGATGCATGTTTTGGATTATTTTTATTCTGTACAGGCTTCCTTCTTTTCGCTCTGTCAATTAGATTAGTATTGTGGAGTAACTTCAATGTTGTTGATCCAGCCTCAGTTTTCTCCTATCACAGCCATTAAACTCTGTAACCATTTTAAAGTCACCGTTGGCCTCATGGTGAAATCCCTGAGTGATTTCCTTCTTCTCCGGCCACTGAGTTATGAAGGATGCCTGTATCTTTGTAGTGACTTCACCGTGCTCAAAGGGATATTCAATTTTTTTTTACCCATCTACAAATAGGTTCCCATCTTTGCGAGGCATTGATTAACCTCCCTGGTCTTTGTTATTGAATTTGTGTTTGAAATTCACTGCTTGACTGAGGGACCTTACAGATAATTGTATGTGTGGGGTGCAAAGATGAGGTAGTCATTCATAAATCATGTTCAACACAATTATTGCACACACAGTCCATTCAACTTATGTGACTTGTTAAGCACATTTTTACTCCTAAACTTATTTAGGTTTGCAATAATAAAGGGGTTAAATACTTATTGACTCAAGACATTTCAGCTTTAAATTTTTTATTAATTTGTAAAAAAAAAAAAAAAAATGTTTTAAACATAATTCCACTTTGACATTATGGGGTATTGCGTGTAGGCTTGTGACAAAATATCTGACATGCCATAACTTGGTATATTTGGAAAGAAGAAATCTGGGAGATTGAGGAAATAACCAGAAAATAGATAGGCGTTACATAGTTCAGAATACACAAGATCAAGCACACACAAAATAAAAATAAAAATAATAATTTTATTTTGAACGTTGTCTTTCATTGACAAGCTATGAGTGAATTATTGATTCACAGAGCTGGAAACACATCAGATGGCTTCCACAACATGTGAAAAATATACAAAAATAATGGGATTGATAGACCCAACAACTAGAAATGGGCAGATGTTTTAGTAAGTGGTGTCAGGTGTGGTCACGGGACGTTTCCAAGTGTCCCTAAACCTCTCCAAAGTGGCATATGTCTGTAAGTTAGATAATTCCAGTGCTATTACATATTTGCAATCCCTAAATGCTATTTGTTCAGTATGAGAACACAATTCATACCATATCAACCTCACTCAAACATTGTGGTGGTGTTTTTTTCAACCTCTCCAAAGTGCCTGAACGTTTAGCCTAGGCATATCCAATGTATTGGTCCCACATACAAATTAACTGTTTACAAAAACAATATAAAAGCAACAGATATACATAAATATAATATATATAAAAATGTTTTATCAAACAGACTTGGTTAGACATGTGTCCTTCACTAAAAAAAGGTGCAAAAATATAAATAAGCTGAACTATTTACAAATGGCATTCGTGTTGGTTTTACATCCCAGGTGTAGGTGATTAGATTTCACTTTCACCGTAGCTTGTGCATGTCATGATAGTCTTTGAAGCAGTCCCTCTGCCAGGAAACAAAAAGCGAACTGGCATTTCAGACAGAAGATCTGGCATTTCCCCCTTTTTCCCTCCTCTGTGTTTTGTGCAATGCCTTGCAGTTCTTCCTTTTGTCTTTTGGCATGTGTGTTGGATAGTGGCGTTCACCTTGAGTGGGGGTCTTGTGATGGTTGTGAGGTTGCTTTTGGCCCCCAATTCGGCCATTTCAAACACCAGCTGCTCTCGAAGGCCAACTGGGAGAGAGGGGTTTGACCTTTTGCTTTGGCCATCTGCTTGTGGAGAATGAAAGCGTTTACTGTAGCAAACCTCTCTTATACCACTTCCTGGTCTTGTGGAGGACCTGGTAGTAGCCTATCAGAGCATCAGATAGGTCGACACCCCCCATGCTGGCATTGTAGTCCTTCACAGGAATGAGGACTTTCTTCCTTTTTCACCCTCCTTGAGACATGGTTGTTATTGAATGCCTTATGCTGTGTGGTGAGTATGGTTACTTCCCTAGTGTCTTTCTATTTCACAAAACGCACCTTGTTCAAATCAAATTCTATTGGTTACATACACGTATTTAGCAGATGTTATTGAGGGTCTAGCGAAATGCTTGTGTTTCTAGCTCCAACAATGCAGTAATATCTAACAATTTCACAACATACACACAAGTCTAAGTTAAGGAATGGAATTATGAATATATAAATATATTGGCGAGCAATGTCAGAGCGGCATAGACTAAGATACAGTACACTCCCAGGGCCCTCACCTCCTCCCTGTAGGCTGTCTCGTCATTGTTGGTAATTAAGCCTACTACTGTTGTCGTCTGCAAACTTAATGATGAGTTAGAGGCGTCCGTGGCCACGCAGTCATGGGTGAACAGGGAGTACAGCAGGAGGCTGAGCACACACCCTTGTGGGGCCCCAGTGTTGAGGATCAGTGAAGTGGAGGTGGTGTTTCCTACCTTCACCACCTGGGGGCGGCCCGTCAGGAAGTCCAGGACATTAGTGTAGGATGCTGATGTCAAGCCTAAACTTTATCTGTAAAGTGACTCACATAGAAGGTGTGACGAGCACACACACAATGCAACCAGTAACACTTTGGGGACAAAGGAAGAGGTGAGAACCACAAATTAACAATGGCCATGAGAGTTTAGTGATCTCTCCAAAGGATGAAACTTAGAACAGCAAACAGTGAACTAATATGAAGCATAGACAATATCTACTTTGGAATTATATAACATTGAAATGACTTGTTACATAGTCCTATGTAAACTAAATCCAATGCACAAAAAGCAGACAACTTATAATAAACTAAATAGATATAGTAAATTATCTATGTCAAGTCATGAAAATAATTTACTTACAGATCTAAAAGTGGATCCAATCCTTCTAGAAAGCAATCTTTGTCGGCCGAGTCGAAATCCTCGCTGTCCAAATCGCTCCCCTGATCCGAGTCCGACTAGTATTTTATTAAAAGCTTCTGTTTTGGTATGCTTATTCATAGCTGCCTTCTTTTTAGCTTCCTGTTCGATATTCTTCGTTTTTACCTTTTTTTCCCCCTTAAGAAGCCATCTTTTATTCTAAACGATGAAATCTGTTTACAATGTAATGTAGCGTGCTTTGTGCGTCTTGTCTCTGGGCCAGGTAGCAATAGTTCGCATTATACATAAAATGTTCTAGGCCATGCTTTCTCCCACCCAGGTCAACTGCATATCCCTAGAAAACGTATCTCATTGGCTACAGGACTATCAAGGTGCCATAGTAGCCATCCCCTGTGTAATAATGGATGCCTACAGCAGACGTAAGCAGCAGACGTCATATTTTTGATGCGCAAAGATATAGTCACTCGGTGGACATTCACATGTTGCCATTAAGTCATACATCACCAGACAACATTGGCAATAGGCTAGATTTGTTCTTACCAACCTAAGGATTCATTTCCTACCCCCCATGTATCTATAACTCAAACACAAACCAAATGGAAGCTTACTTTGTAAGATGTTTGGTGAAAACGTTGTGTAAAGTAAACGTTTTGACTCTCGGGGGGTGGTGGTCAATAACGGTAGGTCACAGGCAGCCAAATAAGACATCTTCATTTTATTTTTTTATTTAACCGGTATTTAACTAGGCAAGACAGTCAAATTCTTATTTTACAAAGACGGCCTACCCCGGCCAAACCCTCCCCTAACCCGGACGACACTGGGCCAATTGTGCCCCGCCCTATGGGACTCCCGATCACGGCCGGGTTGTGATACCTGATCAAACCAGGGTCTATAGCGACGCTATAGCACTGAGATGCAGTGCCTTAGACCGCTGCGCCACTCGGGAGTCCCGGATTTCAGTGTGTATTGACGTATTCTGTGTTTATTTAGTTTATGCTTCACAACGCTAACCGGAATGTAGGTAGCAGCCATCTTGAAATGAGGTTTTCGGCACAGCCTGCCCTTATACATTCGTATGCTCATATATGATAGTAAGTCACACCAAAGATTTTAAGGCACAGATCAATAGCCAAGATACTCAGCATTCCACAGACACCCTGCTTTTGCAGATAAGTGCTACCGTCCTCATACCAGACTGAATTGAATAAAAAAATATTTACATTTTAAGAGATTAAACAACAAAATGTGGAAAAAGTCAAGGGGTGTGAATAATTTATGAAGGCACTGCATATTAAACTTCAATATCTAACGCTGTGATTATGATTTCTTTATCAATACTTTTCTGTCGTTTTCCCCACGGTTTAACTCTATTTTAACATGTTTTAACTTTTTTTTTCTGCGTCCTCACAGATTTCCAGGATCCTTATGCCGTAGTTGTCCTTTTGGAAAAGGATTTAGTTGTCATCGACCTTAGACAAATTGGGTGAGTTTTGTAGTTACAGTAGGCTACTGTGTGCTTACTTGCATGTTTACCTATGGTGGCACGATACATGGAACGATGGCCTGCTGTTTGAAGACTTGACATATAGTAGGGGGGAGGGGTTGGAATGAAAGCAGAAGACAAGTTTCCATTGGACACTAAAGTAATATTCTTCTTTTAGTCTTAGTGTCTTACAACCACAGCTTTTTCCCTTTTTGATTGACAGATACCCAATATTTGAGAACCCATACTCTCTGTCGATCCACAAGTCTCCAGTGACGTGCGTAGAATATTTTGCTGACTGCCCTCCTGAACTCATACCTGCACTTTACTCTGTTGGCTCCTGGCAAAAGAGACCGGGTTACAGTAAGAAGGTAACTTAAAAAAGAACATTTTTGAAAATAGGCTTTATCCCACTTAAGAAATGTGTTATGTGCTTACAATTTTTGTTTAAATATTGGAACAGGGCTTACAGAATTGTTTTATATTGGAATAGGGCTTTGACTGTATTTATGTGGTCACAAGGTTATATTTGTGTAGTAAATGCCTTTTTTTGTATTTCCAGGAATGGCCCATAAGTGGTGGTAACTGGGGCCAAGGCACACTAAGCTACCCTGAGATCATCGTCACTGGGTGAGTACCTACCAAACACCTGAAGGCTGAGACAGAAACACAACCATAGAGGTCCTATAATTCCCCTCTAAGTAATTCTTTATACTTCTATGTGCGCAACACTTACCTAACACAAACTGGATTTCGATTATGTATTTACGGTATGTATTTACAAACAAAACTGTTCTCATTTTCCTTCTTTGCAATGAACAGACATGCTGATGGATCAATACATTTTTGGGATGCTTCTGCAAGTGAGTGGCGATTCATTTGATCCCTTCGATTATGTAATTGGATGAAATAAGAATACCACAGTGGTTTGTCCCTTTTGTAAAGCAATGGAATACATTTGTATGTAGTCCCAATGACACCTGTAGGTCATTGCTCATAGTTCATTATAATATCCCCCTTCCTTTGTCCTAGTAATGCTCCAAGTACTGTACAAGCTGAAGACTGCCAAGGTGTTTGAGAAGGCTCTAAAGGGCGGTAAGGAGGAGAAGCCGAGCACGGAGATAGTGGATGAGGATCCCTACGCCATCCAGACCTTGTCGTGGTGCCCAGAGAGCAGGATGCTGTGTGTGGCTGGAGTCTCTGCCCACGTCATCATCTATAGGTTCAGCAAACAGGAAATAACCACTGAGGTGGTGCAGGTAACTGTAGCAACCAGTTTCTCAATATCATACCAATGCAGCGTTTTGAATATACAGTTGAAGTCGGAAGTTTACGTACACCTTCGCCAAATACATTTAAACTCAGTTTTTCACAATTCCTGACATTTAATCAGAGTAAAAATTCCCTGTCTTAGGTCAGTTAGGATCACCACTTTATTGTAAGAATGTGAAATGTCAGAATAATAGTAGAGAGAATGATATATTTCAGCCTTTATTTCTTTCATCACATTCCCAGTGGGTCAGAAGTTTACATACACTCAACAACTTAAATTGTTTAACTTGGGTCAAATGTTTCGGGTAGCCTTCGACAAGCTTCCCACAATACGTTGGGTGAATTCTGGCCCATTCCTCCTGACAGAGCTGGTGTAACCGAGTCAGGTTTGTAGGCCTCCTTGCTCGCACACGCTTTTTCAGTTCTGCCTATACATTTTCCATAGGATTGAGGTCAGGGCTTTGTGCTGACCACTCCAATACCTTGACTTTGTTGTCCTTAAGCCATTTTGCTATAACTTTGGAAGTATGCTTGGGGTCATTGTCCATTTGGAAGACCCATTTACAACCAAGTTTTAACTTCCTGACTAATACCTTGATGTTGCTTCAATATATCCACATAATTTTCTCTCCTCATGATGTCATCTATTTTGTGAAGTGCACCAGTCCCTCCTGCAGCAAAGCACCCCCACAACATGATGCTGCCACCCCCGTGCTTCACGGTTGGGATGGTGTTCTTCGGCTTGCAAGCATCCCCCTTTTTCCTCCAAACATAACGATGGTCATTATGGCCAAACAGTTCTATTTTTATTTCATCAGACCAGAGGACATTTCTCCAAAAAGTACGATCTTTGTCCCCGTTTGCAGTTGCAAACCGTAGCCTGGCTTTTTTATGGCAGTTTTGGAGCAGTGGCTTCTTCCTTGCTGATCTTCCTTTCAGGTTATGTTTATATAGGACTCATTTTACTGTGGATATAGCTACTTTTGTACCGGTTCCCTCCAGCATCTTCACAAGGTCCTTTGCTGTTGTTCTGGGATTGATTTGCACTTTTCGCACCAAAGTACGTTCATCTCTAATAGACAGAACGTGTCTCCTTCCTGAGCGGTATGACGGCTGCGTGGTCCCATGGTGTTTATACTTGCGTACTATTGTTTGTACAGATGAACGTGGTACCTTCAGGCATTTGGAAATTGCTCCCAAGGATGAACCAGACTTGTGGAGGTCTACAATTTTCTTTCCAAGGTCTTGGCTGATTTCTTTTGATTTTCCCATGATGTCAAGCAAAGAGGCACTGGGTTTGAAGGTAGGCCTTGAAATATATCCATAGGTACATCTCCAATTGACTCGAATGATGTCAATTCGCCTATCAGAAGCTTCTAAAGCCATGATATCATTTTCTGGAGTTTTCCAAGCTGTTTAAAGGCACAGTCAACTGTGTAAACTTCTGACCCAGTGGAATTGTGATACAGTGAATTGTAAATTAAATAATCTGTCTGTAAACAATTGTTGGAAAAATGACTTGTGTCATGCACAAAGTAGATGTCCTAACCGACTTGCCAAAACTATAGTTTGTTAACAAGAACTTTGTGGAGTGGTTGAGCAACGAGTTTTAATGACTCCAACCTAAGTGTATGTAAATTTCCGACTTCAACTTTATATTAGGATGTGTGGGAGTATTACAGGGATGTTTTTTTTACCTGACTAATCTGGAATTCCTGCTTTTCTGACATAATTCTCCATTCATAAAATCGTTGAACTTGACCTATTTCCAAAACCAGTATTTCCCCCTGATTTCCCATTTCACCTGCTATTAGTGTTCATGTTTATGACTAGATATTATCACTAGGGCCCTGTGTTTTGGGCATTAATGTCACATGACCTGGATTTTTACCTTTTAAATAAAGCTTTTTCATCAAACTTTCCCCTTTTTTTTCTATTTATATCAGATGGTCCAGCACCATCCTCAATTGCTTTCATTTTTGGTTTTCTTCTAATTTTTAAACTCTAGGTCATGTGATATGATACTCCAAAACACAGGGCCCTCATTATGACTGTAAATAGCTCTGGATAAGAGTGTCTGCTAAATTACTAAAATAATAAAAAGTAACATTTGTTGACTCAGCTGTTGGAGGTGCGTATGCAGTGTGAGCTGGATGATGTGGATTCTCCAGACACTGCAGGAGAGCATCCTCCCACCCCATCTACCCCAGTACACTCCTCCTGCCCAACCCAGGAGGTAGACCCCCCTGAGACCCAGCCCTCCACAACTGATGACGGGCCCCGGGATAATGTACCATGCCTCAAGTACGAACCAAACAGTTCAGTTTTCCTGCTTAGCGTTGACATTTCAATTGAAGACTCCAAATCTTGTTTTATTACAAGAAGTGCCATCCATGAAGCTAAGATAATAATAAGTAGGCTATTTGCATATAGGATTAATGCAGATACGAATGCATGTGAACAATAAGTGGTAGTGTAGATGTGTAGCTAGGTACACCACAGTATGCACTTTTAACACCGCAAGTCATCTAATCCTGGTGTGTTGTTTCACTGCAGGGTCCGGAGCTCCCCTCTGAAGCAGTCTCCTGGTTACCAGGTGGAGCTGGTCATTCAGCTGGTCTGGGTTAGTGGGGAGCCGCCCCAGCAGATCACCAGCCTGGCTGTCAACTCCTTATACGGACTGTAAGTCTACGTCTGCCTGCCTGTCTGTCTGTGTCAGCACGAACCACTGCACTCTTGATGGTCAAGATGTACATTAGACACATCACCTGCAGTTGTATTCATGCAGAGATCATACACAAAGGGAATATACTGTAACTGCATCAAAGGCTTTATTGGTTGCCTTAGGGCACATGTGTCAAACTCATTCCGTGGAGGGCTGAGTGTCTGCGGGTTTTCGCTCCTCCCTTTTACTTGATTGATGAATTAAGGTCACTAATTAGTAAGGAACTCCCCACACCTGGTTGTCTTAAGTTTTTTAAAATTGAAATAAAAAAAACTAAAACCTGCAGACACTACGCCCTCCATGGAATGAGTTTGACACCCCTGTCTTAGGGGCTGAAAACCTTTGTGTTGTTTATAAAACTGTTCAGTTTAAAAATGATCGCATTCTCTTTTCCCTCAGTGTTGTGTTTGGCAACAGCAATGGTCTGGCTGTAGTGGACTACCTTCAGAAGAGCCTCCTCCTGAACATGGGCACGTCAGAGCTGTACAGTCCCTCAGACCACTACCAGAGACAGCCTCGGTCGCCTCGCAAGAAACGACAGCCATCTGGAGGTGAGGGGCTCCCTGAATGTTGAGTAGGCTAAGGCATGTATGTTCCCAGAAATGAGAAATTGAGTATATTTCTGGACAAAAAGTAGAATCAGAAAGACTACAATATCTTCCTTTTGCGATTTTTGTTTTTCATGCAGCAGCAGGGGATAATCACTTAAGTATGTTCCCTAGAGCCCCCACCTGATGGTGTCATGAAAGGGATTAGTATAGTGATGTCAAGTGAGTTGTAGTCCGGACTGAAAGGTATTGATAGTCAAAGCCAGGGGATCTAATGAGAACACAACTACTGTATATTCAGTGAGGTCCAAAAGTATTTGGACCGTGGCAATTTCTGTTGTTGTTTTGGCTCTCTACTCCAGCACCTTGAAATGACACAATGGCTGAGGTTAACCTGTGGCCCAGTGCAATCAAAAATAGGTTTTCCTGTGTTTAAATATATTTCCACTCTTAAGGTTAGAATAATATTGTGAAAATGATAATGCCCTTTTAGTGTAAGAGCTTTTTGAAAAGACTGCCTGAATTTTCTGCCTGTTTTGGGGGGATAGAGTTTTGGCCTGCCTGGTGACATCACCAGGTAAATTTGTTTATAGACCAATAAGAAAGAGTTCCAAGCCTCTCTGCCAATGACAGCTAGTTTTCAGTTTTCCCCTCCCCACTCAGACCCCTCCCAGACATTCCTAGCAGATTTCTTGCTTGAGAAATTGCTCTTTTGTTTGTTTTCAATTCAAATGGTCAAAAACAATCACAGTTAGGTACTTACTTGTTACATAAAAATGGCCACATTGGGCCTTTAAAGTGCAGACTGTCATATTTTAATTTGAGGGTATTTTCCTCCATATCGGGTGAACCGTTTAGAAATTATAGCACTTTCTGTATAGTCTTTTTATTTTAGAGGACCAAAAGTATTGGGACAATTTACTTGTGTATTAACTTACTGTAGTCAAAAGTTTAGTATTTGGTCCAAAATTCCTAGCACGCAATGACTACATCAAGCTTGTGACTCTACAAACTTGTTGGATGCATTTGCAGTTTGTTTTGGTTGTGTTTCCGATTATTTGGTGCCCAATAGAAATGAATGGTTAATAATGCGTTGTGTAATTTGAGTCACTTTTATTGTAAATAAGAATAGAATTTGTTTCTGAACACTTTTATATTCATGTGGATGCTAGTTTGTAGCCAGAAGTTTGATGTAGTCATTGCATGCTAGGAATATTGGACCAAATACTAAACTTGACTATTTTAATACACATAAGTGAATTTGTACAAATACTTTTGGTTCCCTAAAAATGGGCTGGCTATGTAGAAAAAGTGCTGTAACTTCGAAACGGTTCACCCGATATGGATGACAATACCCTCAAATTAAAACTACAGTCCGCACTTTAACCTCATAGTCATTGTATCATTTAAATTCCAAAGTGCTGAGTACAGAGCCAAAACAACCAAACACGTCACTGTTCAAATACTTTTGGGCTCGTCTGTCTATGACTCTTAAAGCCAGTCACTGAGCTGGCTAGAGGTGCAGGCCTCACACTCTTGGCAGCCAGTTTGGCTTCACACCCTAAGTGCTCCACCCCCTGCAGTAGCATCTCTCTGTCATCACTGGTGGACTGTCCCATCTGTTCAGTGGCTCAGTAGAAACTCGGAGAAACATGCTCATCGTGAGTGGGATCTGTCTGTGCCGCGAAGGTAATGCAGGGGGTCTTTTCTTTTTATTACTAACAACAGATTCAACAACTTTTGGCCAAGGGATCCGTGGCATAAGTTTAAAACTTTTAATGCAATACAATGTAATAATATTCAAGGTGCTATATGTAATATTTTTCCATTGTAATTTCAGAATTTCTTTTAAAAATATCTACAATAATAGTGTAATGATAGTGTTTCGCAATATTTTTTCCCCCAAAATGTTTTATTGTGCACACACAAAATTGCATTTAATGGTGCAGCCTTCTTATTGGTCAACAAAAGACGCACCATCTCTATTCCACACCGCCATGAGAGCCATGAGAAAACTAGTGAACAGTCGTGGAAATAAAAGTGCGGAAAACAACTCGGCTTCCTATTTAAAAAAGAAGACGAATAAGCTATGAAAGAAAAATACTGGAGTTTTGGTGCAGTTTACTAGCGCAAAAACTATATTGTCAAAACGATATATACTAAAAAAAGAATATCCCTATGTAAATATCATTATTTAAAATAAATTGTATCACAATTTTACATGTGATAAGGCCGCACAGAAGGTCAGAGATAATTACAGACCGTTGTAAAAATCTGAAGGATCCAAAAAGGCCGCTAGATGTCTTGTGATACCAACATTTTAAGATACCAAAATTCTGGTACTGTAGTTTATTGGTGAACTTATAAAGTGTCTACCCTCTCTTTGCAACCCTAGTCCTGTCATTCCCCCACATATGTTCTCTTGCTTTCTCTCTCTCCCCTCTCTCTCTCCCCTCTCTCCCCTCCGTCTCCCCTCTCTCTGTCCTCTCTGTCTGTCTCTGTCCTCCTTCCACTCGTGCTCTTCTATATACGTTCATTCATCTTCTGCTCAGTTCGGCTTCAGAGGTTCAGCACTGGATTCAACACTCTGTATTACACATTTATTGACTACAGTCGGATCCGTAACTTTCAATTTCATTCACAAATCTATTCTAACGTCTTGATTGGATTTATAGAAAAATACCATTTACAAATCTATAAACGGTGCCATTGTTTGAAAACAGTCAATTTAATTAGGGAATGCAGATGGGTCATTCCACGAAAGAGTGCCTTTCGCGTCCCTTTTGATATTTTAAGTAGACATTGTGCACCAATATAGCATTTTAAAAGCCTGTTATATTTAATGATGTGCCCTTCAATATAGACCACATCGTGAATTCAATAAATCTGCAAAATTCTACGTTTTGACATGTCCCTCCGTGTACTTCTGACTTTTAGGAAGATTTTAACCCACTTAACCTCCAAATGTCTCCAAGTTATATCATCATTGTAAAGCCCTGGTTATTTTGTTGCTTCGACAAATTAATTTCTTCAGATTATTATTTATTTCGTGTAATTAGTGATTCATTTACGTCTCTCCCTCATTTCGAGATCAACCCTGTTACGTGAGGTGAACTATTCCTTTGAAAAAATATTTTCTTCAGAAGAAACATTGAACATCTTATGGCCAAACCACAAAGCAGGTGAGCTGGTTCTACTCTTGTTGGCCATGTTCTCTTTTGTGGTGGAAAATTGAGCGGGTCGAGCATAACCCATAGATAGACAGGCTAGACGTGTTTTAACAATTTACATTTTGCTGGGGAAGCTTTCATTCAATTGCCACTTGCTGTTGCACACAACAAGCTTCAATTTCCCCCTGTCAAAAAAGGGGATTTATGGCTGATTTTAAGATGAAATTTTCAACCCTGTCACTTTTTATTTGGCACTTAGTAGGCACTTACTATAGTATATTTTATTTATTTAACCTCTTGATAGGAAAACATGTTTTTTAGGAAATTGAACATGTGCTCTTTATGATAAAAAAAAAGAGAATGAGGTGAAATCAAACGTTTTTGGGGGACCAAGTTACACTTGGTGCACCAAATTGGTGGAACGACCCAGTTGCTAGCCTCTGAGTTCCTTAGATTTTTTTCTATTCTTATGATTTTTTATCAATGTTTTGTCTTACCTTTCTTTACTGTTGCTCTCCCTCTCTCTGTTGCTCTCCCTCTCTCTCTCTGTTGCTCTCTCTCTCTCTCTCTCTCTCTCTCTGTTGCTCTCTCTCTGTCTCTCTCTCTCTGTTGCTCTCTCTCTCTGTTGCTCTCTCTCTTTGGCCTTGTAAAGACAAAGACATTCCACCTGTGACGTCTTGCATGGCCCGCCTTTCTATCTTTTATAAGTCTGTGAAACAGACTTATCGTTCTTCTAACGCCCGTAAGTCATCTCATGTTTATCATACTCGGTTGTCTTCTCTCCATTTTTTTCTTCTCTCCATCTCTCTCTTTCTCTTCAATCTGTTTCAATCACCATTTGTTTTCATGCACTCAGACAACTTATTTTAGCTGACACTTATTTAAAAGTGTATGGATAAGTAGCTTAACTGGACAGGGAATATGATTTTCATACGATAGTCACATGGAGGAATGGGGAAGATATTGCAATTACTGACAGCCTTTGTTTATCTATCAGCTCAGTTAAAAAGCTCCTAACATAGTTACTTGCCTCCGATTTTTCCCAACTATGAACATCTTAAGCCCACTTTGAAGCTAGTTGATGGTCAGCAGCAGTCTTCACTGTAGAGAACACGTTGGTCTTTGTCATGTCTGTTCTCCACAGCTCTCTGTGATAACAACACGTTGGTCTAATCCATGTCTGTTCTCCACAGCTCTGTGATAACAACACGTTGGTCTAATCCATGTCTGTTCTCCCCAGCTCTGTGATAACAACACGTTGGTCTAAGACATGTCTGTTCTCCACAGCTCTCAGTGATAACAACACGTTGGTCTAAGACATGTCTGTTCTCCACAGCTCTCAGTGATAACAACACGTTGGTCTAAGACATGTCCTGTTCTCCACAGCTCTGTGATAACAACACGTTGGTCTTAGACATGTCTGTTCTCCCAGCTTCAGTGGTAACAACACGTTGGTCTAAGACATGTCTGTTCTCCACAGCTCTCAGTGATAACAACACATGTCTGTTCTCCACAGCTCTCAGTGATAACACACGTTGGTCTAAGACATGTCTGTTCTCCACAGCTCTCAGTGGTAACAACACGTTGGTCTAAGACATGTCTGTTTCTCCACAGCTCTCAGTGATAACAACACGTTGTCTTAGACATGCTGTTCTCCACAGCTCTCAGTGATAACAACACGTTGGTCTTAACATGTTGTTCTCCCAGCTCTCAGTGATAACAACACGTTGGTCTTGTCATGTCTGTTCTCCACAGCTCTCAGTGATAACAACACGTTGGTCTAAGGCATGTCTGTTTCTCCCAGCTCTCAGTGATAAACAACCACGTTGGTTCTAAGACATGTCTGTTCTCACCAGCTCTGTGATAACAACACGTTGGTCTAAGACATGTCTGTTCTCCACAGCTCTCAGTGATAAAACACGTTGGTCTAAGACATGTCTGTTCTCCACAGCTCTGTGATAACAACACGTTGGTCTAAGACATGTATGTTCTCCACAGCTCTGTGATAACAACACGTTGGTCTAAGACATGTCTGTTCTCCACAGCTCTCAGTGATAACAACACATGTCTGTTCTCCACAGCTCTCAGTGATAACAACACGTTGGTCCTAAGACATGTCTGTTCTCCACAGCTCTGTGGTAACAAACACGTTGGTCTTTGTCATGTCTGTTCTCCACCGCTCTCAGTGATAACAACACGTTGGTCTTTGTCATGTCTGTTCTCCACAGCTCTCAGTGATAACAACACGTTGGTCTAAAGACATGTCTGTTCTCCCCAGCTTCTCAGTGATAACAACACGTTGGTCTAAGACATGTCTGTTCTCCACAGCTCTGTTGGTCTAAGACATGTCTGTTCTCCACAGCTCTCAGTGATAACAAGACAATTGGTCTAAGACATGTCTGTTCTCCACAGCTCTGTTGGTCTAAGACATGTCTGGCCTCCACAGCTCTCAGTGAAACAACACATGTCTGTTCTCCACAGCTCTCAGTGATAACAACACGTTGGTCTATAGACATGTCTGTTCTCCACAGCTCTCAGTGATAACAACACATGTCTGTTCTCCACAGCTCTCAGTGATAACAACAATGGAAACAACGCTTTGGAAGAGAAAAGCAACAAATCACCAACGTCAGGTAAAATGTCATTCTCAATTACTGTATAATACAAAACACAATCTACCTTTTACGTGAAGAAGTACAAATTACACATGTTTGACATGTCTATTTACTAGCTGCTTTTGGGTATCGACTCAGTAAAGGAGTGTTAAAAGGGTTGATGTCCACTGACGTGTTGTTGTCGCCGTATACAGTAGGCTCTACGTCACCCACCAATTCAGACGATGAACACAAACAGAAAAGGTTCATACAGAAGGGTACTGTATTACATTGATGAATCAACAACATCTACTGAGCTTCATTCTTCCCGTATGTTCTGGCCATTGGCAACGCGATTTTACATTTGCCTTTTGTCTTTTTAAAACACATTTGCAGTGAAGTCCAAAAGCAGGCGGTTTTCCAAGACGGTTGCCAATGACTTTGGTAGTGTATGATCCCAGTGTTATAAACTCTACTGCTTTCTCTCTTACCGACTTCACTGGGCTTCTAACCAAGGCTGTGCCTTAATCCAACGTGCTGATGATGATGATGATGATGATGATGATGATGATGATGATGATGGAGAAGATACATGCACTCAATCTGCGGGTTGTTGTTGTCAATCACAAGGTGGCTGATGGTCTATCGAAGTGATCCGCTGCACTTTGTCAAGTGCATGACAGACAGAGGGGCCTCCACATTTCTCTCTAAGGATGAAATGTACTATGCTTTTTGCACTAGAGTAAAATCATTGTAGCACATGTTCTCTCTAAAGAGAATAGAATGTGAAATAAAGATCACAAAAACTTTACAAAATCACTCAAATCTAAAAGCGTTGCAATTTTTCGCTGGTTCAAACGTATAGTAATTCTGTAATCTCTTACTAATTTCTAACTAATTTGAGGTATTGGGAATGTTCATCAATAGAATAACTGAAGTTTTGGTTTGACAAAAATATATAAATACACTGCTCAAAAAAATAAAGGGAACACTTAAACAACACAATGTAACTCCAAGTCAATCACACTTCTRTGAAATCAAACTGTCCACTTAGGAAGCAACACTGATTGACAATAMATTTCACATGCTGTTGTGCAAATGGAATAGACAAAAGGTGGAAATTATAGGCAATTAGCAAGACACCGTTTGCTGTGTCTGTCAGCGTAGTGTCCAGAGCATGGAGGCGCTACCAGGAGACAGGCAGTACATCAGGAGACGTGGAGGAGGCCGTAGGAGGGCAACAACCCAGCAGCAGGACCGCTACCTCCGCTTTGTGCCAGGAGGTGCACTGCCAGAGCCTGCAAAATGACCTCCAGCAGGCCACAAATGTGCATGTGTCTGCTCAAACGGTCAGAACAGACTCCATGAGGGTGGTATGAGGGCCCGACGTCCACAGGTGGGGTTGTGCTTACAGCCCAGACCGTGCAGGACGTTTGCATTTGCCAGAGAACACCAAGATTGGCAAATTCGCCACTGGCGCCCTGTGCTCTTCACAGATGAAAGCAGGTTCACACTGAGCACATGAGCACATGTGACAGACGTGACAGAGTCTGGAGACGCCGTGGAGAACGTTCTGCTGCCTGCAACATCTCCAGCATGACCAGTTTGGTGGTTGGTCAGTCATGGTGTGGGGTGGCATTTCTTTGTGGGGCCGCACAGCCCTCCATGTGCTCGCCAGAGGTAGCCTGACTGCCATTAGGTACGAGATGAGATCCTCAGACCCCTTGTGAGACCATATGCTGACACATGCACATTTGTGGCCTGCTGGAGGTCATTTTGCAGGGCTCTGGCAGTGCACCTCCTTGCACAAAGGCGGAGGTAGCCGGTCCTGCTGCTGGGTTGTTGCCCTCCTACGGCCTCCTCACATCTCCTGATGTACTGGCCTGTCTCCTGGTAGCGCTCCATGCTCTGGACAACTACGCTGACAGACACAGCAAACCTTTTTGCCACAGTCGCATTGATGTGCCATCCTGGATGAACTGCACTACCTGAGCCACTTGTGTGGGTTGTAGACTCCGTCTCATGCTACCACTAGAGTGAGAGCACCGCCAGCATTCAAAGTGACCAAACATCAGCAGGAAGCATGGAACTGAGAAGTGGTTCTGTGGTCACCACCTGCAGAATCACTCCTTTTTTGGGGGTGTCTTGTCATGCCTATAATTTTCCACTTTTGTCTATTCCATTTGCACAACAGCATGTGAAATGTTTGGTCAATCAGTGTTGCTTCCTAAGTGGACAGTTTTGATTTCATAGAAGTGTGATTGACTTGGAGTTACATTGTGTTTGTTTAAGTGTTCCCTTTATTTTTTTGAGCAGTGTATTTATATATTTTTGTCAAACCAAAACTTCAGTTATTCTATTGATGAACATTCCCAATACCTCAAATTAGTTAGAAATTAGTAAGAGATTACAGAATTACTATACGTTTGAACCAGCGAAAAATTGCAACGCTTTTAGATT